>NC_056735.1:496233133-496275633 GCF_019279795.1 Protopterus annectens | reverse complement strand
AGGTCAAGGTATGCTGTATGTAATGACTTTCTCTCATCCAGGGCCTTAGTGACAGGCTCAAAGAAGTCAACCAGGTTCAACAGGCAAGATCTGCCCTTGACGAATCCGAACTGGGTGGGGTCAAGTGCATGAAGATTGTCCATGTCTTTGTTTATGAGATCCATAATAATATGCTCCATGGCTTTACAGATCAAACTTGTCAAGGTAAGGGGCAATAGTTTCCAGGGTCAGTAGTGGCATCACCTTTGTGCAAGGGGATGACAATGGCAGTTATTGCAGACTAGATATATCTATCTATATTACATACATATATATATATATATATATATATATATATATATATATATGTGTGTGTGTGTGTATTTTTTTTTTTTTTTTTGACGGAGAGGATAAAGGCACTGAAAGGGAACTAGAGAGTCAAACAGACTAGAGAAACTAGAGATTTTAAGCCTCAAAAAAAGACTATTTATCATCTTTCAAAATCAGAGCCCTTAAGAACCACATCCTTTTAGATCAATCAGCAAATGAGATCTTAGCTACTCGGGGGAGCTGAGATAATTACAGGTATAGGAGAAGTCAGGGCCCTTCATCCAGGTTTCTGAAAAGTGCCAAGGTCAGATCCGGTCTACTCCATTAACTCAAAGGTTGTATCAGAAGAAAACAGACATTGGATTGAAAGTTATTTACCTCCAATAGAAAGTTAAGTACTTAGCATAATGTTCCATCTGTGTTGTCCATTTTCATTCTTCCTCAACCAATGGGTTTGGATCAGAGACTCAGATCTGACTCAGCCACTTCTTCCGGATCACTGGATCCTAGAATTCTGGAGCTCCTTCATTTACCCACAATGCCCTACCAACCCAATGTACCTTAGATCAAGTTTGCTGTCTTAGATGTAAAAGAACAACCAATAGCATGAAAAAGGCAGTGGTAGAACAGAAAAAGGGAAGCTGGAGCTCAACCAAGTAACAGAGGTTCCTATAGAACTGTTAGGTCTCTCCAGAAACACAACAAAGGAGGGGGTTTGGTGGGTGGGAAGGTGAAAGAATGAAAATAAACACAGATGGAACGCTATGGTAAGCACATAACTTCTTAATCTGATGTTGTCATTTTCATTCATTCCTTAACTGATGGGACAGAGTCCCCAGCTACTGCAACCCTGGGAGGCCCCTAAGGAAGGATATTATGGACTACTGCTGAGCCAAATGCTGCTCTATTCCTAGCAATTAAATCCAACTTGCAAACAGAAATAAAAGTGTTAAGATTAAACCAAGTTGTAGTTTCACAAATATCAGCCAGGGATGCTCTTGACCAAAAAGCTGAAGAAACCGCCACAGATCTTGTTGAATGGGCCATAGGAGGTTTTGGTAACAGTAAACCCAATTTGCCATAGATAAAGGTAATACAATCAGGCATTTGAACAGTGTAACTTTAGATATTGGACTATCTAATCTGGCAGGAGAAAAGAAAACTAACTGGTCAAATTTCCTAAAGCCTTTGGCTTTATGAAGACAAAAGCAAAATTGTTTATGCACATCCAACAGATATAACATATACTCTCCCTTGTTAGAAAAATTTGGAAAGAAAACTGGGAGATTAGTGATCTGGTAAATATATGACTCAGAAGCTACCTTGGGTAAAAAAGACAAAATAGTTCATAGTGACACCCTGTCTATGTGAAAAATCAGATAAGGAGGTTTTGAAGACAGAGCCTGGAGTTCAGATACTTTTCCAGCCGATTTTAACAGCTACCAGAAATTTCCAAGACAAAAACTTTAGGTCAGCTTTGCTGAAGATTCAAAGGGAGGATGAGCTAAGGCCTGAAGCATCAAATTTAAATCCCATGGTAGGTTAGGATCTTTTAATGGTGACCTAAGCAAAAAAGCTTCCTTGAGAAAAGCCTTACATAGCTTAGAAGATGCTAATGAATAATTATTTTCACCAACATGAAAACTGGAAATGGCAGCCAACTGAACTCTTAACAGTGGAAACACTATCTCCTTCATTAAAGACGGAGGCTAAAAATTCAAAGCTAGCTGGTACAAGTGCTGAAAAAGGGTCCATGTCTCTGCCAAAGGTCAAGAAGACAAATCTTTTCCATTTACTCTTGCAAATCTTTCTGGTAGAAGCCTTATGGAAAGACAGTAAAATATGACAGACCAGGAAAGAGAGCCTGGGTTGTCTAGCAATTAGTAGAACTGGAGAAAACATGCATTCAGTCTGAGGCTTGTTAAATCCAGATGTGACATGCCTGTCTGGAGAGACAGGAGGTCTGGAGTTAGATCCAGAACCCATGGTGGATGTGGATGAGGCCAGAGGAACGGGAACCAAATCTGATGAGGCCAAAAGGGAGCAATGAGGACAACTGTACTCTTCAACTGAACTGCTTTCTGAAGAAATTTGGGAATTAGTAGTAATGGTGGAAAGGCATACAGAAACCTGGAGGGCCAGTCATGAACTACAGCATCTCTCTGCAACTCCCATGATGGAGGGATCAGAACAAAGAACCTGCTGCACTTGTTGAAGGGAGAGGCAAACAGACTGCAGCATGGCTGGACCCATCGATAGAAAATTTTCTCTGTCACACTGACATTGAAAAAATACTTGAGGCATCAGAAAGGACCTGCTTAGCTTGTCTGCAATCACATCGGATTTCACCCTTGTTGTACATTATTAGAAAGTAAGTGGAAGAGATCACTCATTGCCAAACTCTCATAGCTTCTTGACATGGGGGGGGGGTAAGATCTGGTTCTCCCTTTTCTGTTAATGTACCAGACTACCAACATGTTGCCCGTCTGTATCCCAACTGTCCTGGATGGGAGTATGTCTTGAGAGGCCTGCAACACTAGGAGGACTGCTCTCATTTTCAGGACATTGCTAAGCATCTTGGTCTCCTTGAGGATCCATGTACCTTGGACTGTCCTTCCCTAGTAGTGCCTCCCATACCAAATGGCAGGCATCTGAGGTTACAATGGCCTTGAGGAGGGGAAGAACAAAGGGACAGCTTTTGTGGACCTGGTTTTAATGACTCTACTACAGAAGACATCTTCTGCATGCTTGAGTGATCTTGACTGGCACGGATAATGGATGTTGGAGAATGGACCATTGAGATGACAGAGTCCGTTGAAGGATTTCCATATGGAACCTGGCCAATGGTACAGCTGTCATAGCAGCTGCCCTGGACTTTAAGGCCTATAGTACCAATCAGGCTAGAAGGGGTGAGTTCTGGACCACTTTCTTGATTTGCGACCGCAGAGTGTCTATTTAAGTAGAGGGAAGAGAGGTTATCTAACTGACTGCCCAAATAAGCACCTATGAACTCCAGACTCTGTGTTGGGGTGAGTTGATATTTGTTGTAATTGGTTGTTATTCCTAGATGAGAACACAACTGAAGCAAGTAGTCCCCTTGCCTGTATCAGCTGATGCCTTGTTGAAACATTTAAGAGCCAGACATCTACATATGGAAACACCCAGAATCTTAGCAGTCTCAAGTGAGCTGCTACAACTGCCATGCATATGGTGAGCACCATGGGGGCTGTGGTGAGACCAAAGGGCAGGGCTCTGAAGTGTTAACGACTTGCTGCCATCTGGAAGCGTAGGCATCTCTTAAGTGCTTGTTCATTTTGATGTGATAATACACATTCTGAAGATCTATCGAGCACTTCTAATGGTCCTTCTCCAGTAGGGACAAAATGGACTGAACCACGACCCTCTGAAACTTTGTATACTGCAAAAACTGATTTAACTTGCTGAGATCCAAAACTGGTCTCAAGTCCCCTGTCTTTTTGGCACTAAGAGGAATCTTGAGCAAGTTCTGGATCCTCTCTGGTCTAGAGGGACCTCTTGGATGACTCTTTTTTTCTAGCAGCTTTTTTATTTCTAGAGATGATGCTTCTCTCTGACTGGGTGTAACATTGGGGATTTTCTTTATAAGTGTTGGAAGGGGTAGGGAAAATGGTATGGTATAACCGCTGGATATAATCCTCTGCACCCATGATTCTTTTGTGATAGCTACCCAGGCTCTCTGGTGTAGGGATAAATGACCCCTGACTGCCTCCAGAGAGGGACAGTCAGCCTCCTTTCAGGAACACTGATAGGGTCTATTCAAGAAAGAATCTCTACATCCCTGGTTCTGCAGATCCTCTCTCCCCCTGGGAGAACTATCTCCACGTGACTCCTTGAAAGGACCCTGGGACTTCTTAAACCACATCTTTCTGCCACCTTGTTGGTTCCTAGACAGGGGACTTTGCGGGGTAGAAAAATGTACACATGACAGACCGGGCCTTTTCCTGTTGTTCACATCTGGAGTGCATGCCTTTAATCCGTGGGCCAAAAACAGAAGCTCTATCAAAGGGCACATTGACAAAAAGGAGACTTAAATGGTTCCCCAAACTCACATAAGCACATCCAGGCATGTCTCCTGACAGCTACCTTCCACAACATGGTAGATCTACGTTAAGGACGAATTTGAGATAGACCGGATGGTGGCTGACTGTAAAGAGATTCTGTTTCCATCCTCAGAGGACATGGATCCGGAAAGAGATTTGGTAAGCTCCTTGATCAAATCTATTTGCAGTCTTGTAAAATGCATCACATAATTCAGTGACCTAAGAGCAAAGGTTGCTGAAGCATAAACATGTTCAGTGACCTAACAGCAAAGGTTGCTGAAGCATAAGCATGGTTCCCAAATCTGTCCAATGACCTAGACTTCCTTATGGGGGAAGGAAAGAGGAACTCTACTCTGCTAGTCCCTTTCTTCTAGCTGCATCAACAGGAACTCCCTTACTCCAGCACATGGTCTTTGAGGGAGGGCAAAAATCTTATCTGGTCTCTTAGGGATTGGCTCAACAGTATCCATCTCCTTCCACACCTGCCGAGAGACTTAATTCAATGAGCCCATTGGTCGGGAGATTCACTCAAGAAGTAAATGGGCCAGACCCAAAAGCCTCCAGGAACACTGATTGCTCTTGTAAGGGGGTATCGGAAGACCAACCACCTCTGTTTCAAGAGCTCTATGATGTCTCCAAAGGAGACATCGTCAGGTGGTGATCTGGGGAACCCCTCCCACTCACCAAAATCAGTGTCCTCTATGACAGACTCTTGAGGCGAATATAAGTGCCTCCTTTTGCACGTCCTCTTGAGAGGAACTTCCTAATTGGGGTGTTCTGTGGAAGTACTGGAAGACATAGTGCCCTTATGGACTGGCAAATGGCTTGCTCAGGCTGTCTGTCTCAGTGGAAGAGATGATTAAGGCTCAGGACACAGAACGGTATGAGGTAGGGTTGTCTGATCTGATGGGACCTGGGATGTCTGTTCTCTAGGTATAGAGGAAACCCTCTCCACACCCTCGAAAGTGGAACACCTAGGAGAAACAGAAGTCAATGGATCCAAAACTGAAATTTCTTGGACTGTTGGCTCCTGCAACCCCATCAGCACTTCAACCGAGTAGGAAGTCTGACTCAAACTATCCAATGCAGAAGCTCCAAGGGGAAGAGATGGCTCCGAAAGCTTCAGAGTTAACTCTAAGCCCATTGATCCAGTGCTGATGCTCCAGCTCAGAGAGTCCTCCAGCTCCAAAACACTTGGAGATGATAAACTCAGATTTGAAGTAGACACCCCTAGGGATTTTGGATCCGATGGCTCCAAAATGGAAGGACAGATTGGAGAAGGAGAAATCGATGGAGAAGTGGTCAGTCATTAGCTCTCAGGCCCGGAAGAGGCCAGAGCTGAGAAACCTCCCATCTGTTTCTGGACTTTCCTTATCATCCTGTCCACATCTACTTCTGAAAGGCTTATGGTGGACATAAGAGAAGAGGTAGTGGAAGGAGGCCTAGAGTGCCTTTGAGGTGACTCCTTTAGGAATGGACAGGGGAACCTGAATACCTTGCCCTTTGAGGTGTCAGATCTGAGACTGATGGATCTGACTTTCTTAGGTCCTGATATAGCTGAAGGAGAAGTTGAAGATATTCTGGAGAATTTATCAGAGACTCCTTGTCCTTTGTTTGAGGACCAACTTTAGCTTTTTCCGACATCTTAGAGGTTTTAGCCACAGTCATACATGAGGAGGATTTAGAGGGCAACAGACCCTGCAGAATCAACTCACTTTTAAGATCAATCAAGGTCCTAGAATTAAAGCTAGAGCAAATGTTGCAGTCTATATTAAGGTGGGCTGAACCCACACAATAAACACATTCCCTGCAGGCATCAGAATTTGGGAACTTATGCCCACAGGAAATGCACTTTTGAAACCCAGAAGGTTTTTCCTGACATTTTAAAAAGACTACCTCCAAAAATGCATACAAACAAGATTTGTTTTTAATGAGAAATAGAAAAAAAGGAGGGGAAAGTAGAAAAACTACCAATGATGGCAGAAAAAATACTCAAGGAGTGCAAAAGAATACCAACACAGGTAAGAAAGTACTGAAAAATGGTAACTTAGCTCTAACACAGAAAGAATGCTGAAAATAGTGAAACTATGGGAGGGAGAAAAAGTACGGGCAAAGTACCACAAAGTTAGTAACGCACAAAAAACAATCTTAAAGAGAAAATATAAAGGTTTCACCAAAAACGTTTGAGAGATAAGAATCTGCTTCTGAAACCTACTGGCAGTAAGCGAGATCTGAGGTACTTTAGGTTGGTGGAGCATTATAGGTAAAGGGAGGAACTTGAGAGTTCTAGGATCTGATGATCTAGAAGAAATTGCCAAGATGGATGAGTCATGGATCCAATTGCCAAGATGGATAAGAGTCTTGGATCCAAACCTATCAGGTGAGGAATGAATGAAAATGACATCAGATCGCTAGATACATGTTGTCTTTTTCTATCCATCTCAACTGATGGGTATGTCTGATCTGAATGGATCTGAAGCTGGCAACATTCAGACTTTTGGATCCAAGGCTCAGGCTCCTCCACCATACCCATAATCCCCCTCTACTATGACAATTCTGCAGATCGAGTTTGCCTGCCTATACAATAACCCCTATGTATGTCACCACAGCAAAAGAAAAGGGCCTGAAATGACAGTACAGAAATCAAAAATCTGTAAGGAAGACAAAACTCTGGACATGTTCAATATAGTCAGTCAGGAACCCAGGACAATAACAATTCTGTAGAGGATGGAGGGAAAGTTGAGACAGATGGAAGAAGATAAATTATGTTAAGTACATAGCATTCACATACAATGTTGTCTTTTCTGCCCTTCTCAACTGTTGAGACAGAGTCCACATCTACTACAAAAAGTGGGAAGAATTATTGAAGGATGTTCCGGAAAATGGTGGTGCCAAACAAAGCTCAAAAATAAACTGCAAGCTCAGCTTCTAGTGGGAAATAAATGTGTACACTGTGGACTAAGGGACTGCAGAAATATCAATAGGTATTTGAGAAAAGAAAGCTGTGGGAGTTATGACAGTCCTTGTAGAGTGAGCCTTAGGTATATGAGGTAGAGATGATCCTTTATAAACAAAAATAATACAACTGGACAACCACCTGGAGAGTATGACATTTGTAACATTATTGCCCAATGCAGCCTTACAAAAGGAGAGAAAGGTGGTAGCATTTTCTAATATCTTTGGTTCGAAAAACTGTGGATGAGTAGTGGTAAGTTACCTACCTGCTTCAAGGAAAAGTCAGAAGCAACTTTGTGGAGAAAATTATGACTAGTCTGAAAAGAAACTCTGTCCTTCTGGAACACACAATAAAGAGGTTTATAATGACAGGGCCTGAAGTTCTGAAAAGCCTCCTTAATGAAAAATATTTTCAGAGAAATAAATTTCAGTTCCACAGTAGCTGCAGGTTTGAAGGGGGGCTTCATCATAGCCTGGAGTAAGACTGTAATATCCCAAGGTAGTATGGGATCCACTGAAGGAGGTTGTGAGACAAAGATACACACACAAAAAGGCATTAGCTAGTTTCAATGAGGCAACAGGATCTATAAGAGAAATGGAAAAATCCTGCCAGCTGAACTTTGATGGTGATGTAAAATAAATAAAAACTTGCCAAAAAATTGCAACACTGATGTTAATGGAGCTCAAAAAGGGTTCAGACTCTTGGTGGATGTCCACCAAGATAATCTCTTCCACTTGCTTCTATTAACTTGTCTAGCAGAAGGCTTCTAAGATGATGACTACGTGAAGCACAGTGGAGAAAAGCCAGGAATTTCTGGCCATTAAAGGATGTGGAAAAATTAAGGGGATAGCTTCAGGCCTTTTGGTGTCTGGGTAAGACTTGCCGGATAAGTGAGAAATCAAATATGGAAGAGGTACCAGCACCCAGGGAGGGTTCTCCATGTTTGGCCATAAGAAAGGTAACCATATCTTTTGAGGTCAAAAAGAGGCAATGAGAGTTATTTTCAATTTACACCAGATTGCTTTTTGAAGGACCTTGGTTATGAGGGGAGTGGATGGATGAGCATACAAAAAAACTGGAGGTCAACTGTGGACTAAAGCATCTTTTGGTGATTCCCCTTCCAGGGAATCAGGACAAAGTAGCTGCTGTATATGGTGATGGATGGGGTGGCAAATAGGACAAAGCAAGGCTGGCCCCAGTGGTTGAAGATCTTGGCAGCCACTAACTGACTGAGAAACTATTAGGCAGAAGAGTAGACCTGCTCAACTTGTCTGCTAATACATTTGTTCTCCTTGGATATGCATTGCAAATAGAAGGCTCTGGGAAGACATTGCCAGCTGCCAACTGCTAACTCCCCATGGTTTCCCCAACATGAAAGATATGAGTGGGATCCCCCTTGTTTGTTGATGTACCAGACCACTGACATATTGTTTGTCTCAATTACAACCCCACCCCTGTAGAGAGAGTCTTGCAAGGCCAGCAATGCTAGGAGGACTGCCCTCATCTCCAGAACATTAATGTGAAGGCCGGTTTTGGCTGAAGACCACATCTCTTGGAGAGTCTTCCCTTTGAAATTCACCCCAACCACAGAAGAGAAGAGAAGTGTCCTTGGTTACCATAGGTACTGGTGAAGGGAGAACAAAAAGACATCCTAGACAGACTACAGAGGAACTCTACCACCACTTAGCATGTTTTTTGCAGATTCTTGAAAGTTCAACTGGAAAATACATGGGGTGGTGTAGAACAGACCAATGTATTGAAAAGGTCCACTTTAACAAATTCATATGAAATATAGCAAGAGGCATAAGAGTTATGTAAACTTACATAGACCCCAAAACAAATAAGATGGTTTGGTCTCACTGAAACCTCCATGGTAAGATCCAATGAGGCTTGTTTATGTAGAGTGGTTCACCAAGATTCTTGAAGTTTGTACATCTGCAAGGTGATGTCTGAGTGGCATCCCATGGATTCTGTCATCTGGACAGGTGGCAATTAGGACTGTTCAAGGTTTGCCATGATCCCTGGAACAAGGAGTTTCTAATAGTAGATCACTCACGGCAGTGGTAATGAGCCAGTAATCTAGATAATGGAACTCCTAGAACGTTTGCAGTCTGAGATGTGCTACAACCACTGTCATACATTTGGTGAACACCTGGGAGGACTATGATGAGTGCCTTGCAATAAAAATGACTGCCTCCCAGCCAAAAGTGAAGGGATCTAGTGAAGGGATCTTCTTGACTGTCAGGTTATATTTAAGTGTAAGTATGTGCCCTGCAGGTCTACAGAACACATCCAGTTGTCCTTCCTTAGCAAAGGTAAAGGGGACCGAACTATGACCATCCAGAATTATTGTCGGTTTTACACACTGGTTTAGGTGGCTGAGGTCCCCATTTTTCTTCTGAACCAAAAAAAACCTGACTAGATTCCAGTTAGTTAGTTAGTTTGGAGGGACTTCCTGGATGATTTCTTTGTTTAGCTGCTGCCTTTCCCTGAAGGGGTGGAACATCTGAAAGCTTTCTTTGTGTCTTTTGTGTTGGCAAATAAAAGCAATGACATAGCCATTAGATACTTCTAACTATTAGGTACTACTCTCTGCATCCACAAATTGGGAGTGATGGTTGACTAGGTGTGAGGATGCAGATATAGTCACCTCCCAACTGCTTCGAGAGTGTGTCAGTCAGGCAATCATTCAGGAGTGATAGGAAGATCTGTCAGTGAAGATCAGTCAGTGAAAGGCCTTAAACTCTTGGTTCTGCGGACTACCTCTACTTCGACAGCGATATCCACTGTTGTTGCTCCATCTGTCCTGGGGGTCTCTCTCTCCAAAAATACCACATGCGAAACTCTGAGACTTTCAGAACCACAGCCTCTTACCACCTTTTTAATTCCAGAAGAAAGTCCTTTGAGGACTGGCAAAGCGGATGCCGATGGCAGACAGGGTTTTGCTATACTGTTCAGTTCTAGTATGTTTAAGTTTATGTTTGGGTCCAAAACAGGGTGGATACATCAAAAGGAGCATTCAAAAAGGCAAAACTGAAGTTTGCAAAATTGAAGAAATGCATCCAGGCATGTCAAAATTTAGCAAAGCTGGTGCCCTCCTCTCTGTTAGCCTTCCACAGCAATGGACAAAAAGCATACAGACACTTTAGAGATAAACAGTAAAATCAACAAATGGGAATTCAACATTTTGCAGGATGCTGCAGTCATAGCTCCACAAAAAGACTTGGACAATTCTATGGTAAAGTCCCGCTGAAATCTAGTCAGAAATGTTAAGACAGGTTAGAGCCCATGAACGGTGTGTCCATTTTCTGAATCTGTCCAAAACCCTTTGTTCCAATGAAGTCTGGCCTGTGGGGAAACCAAAACTTTGTCAGGCTTATGGGGTATAGGGCTCCACCATATCTGGCTCCTTCTATGCCCACTTAGGCACAAGGTCAATAAGTTTTCTCTGTCGCAGGGACCACCCAGGAAGTAGATGAGCAGCTCCATAGGTCTTGAGAAATACATATTCTTCTTGGGATGGGGAATCGATGGTCCATTCCCGTCTTTTACCAAAGTAAAGTAATTCCAGAATGTCCCCAAAGGAGATGTCTTCCAGTGGAAATGCCTCCCATTCACTGATGCCTGAGCGGAGTCTAAATGCTTCCTTTTACATGCATGCTTCATGTGCTCCTCCACTGTGGTAGGATCCAGAGAAGACTCAGTAGTTGAAGGGGATCTCACCTTGTGAGCCTTATCAAAGTCTACTGAAGGTTATTACCCAGGAGGAACAGGATGATGGTGAGGAGGAACTGCAGAAACCAGAGTGGTTCAAGAAGGATTAATGCAGGGATAGATACCTCCTCTTTAGACAATGAGAGAACCATTTCAAACACTTCAAAAGCTGAAGTCAAGCTGATTTCAAAGGGGTTCTCTTAGGCTCTGAGGATCCTGAAGACAGAACTCCTTGAGACTTTGGCTTGGCTCCAAAGCTGACACGAGGACAAAGGTATCTAGTGTTAATACATCAAGGAGAAGAGGCATATTTGAGTGTCTCACAGTCCATCTTGACCCCCATGTGGCAATGTCAACCTCTCAGCTCCAGGGACCCTTGAGATCTGATGGTGCTAGAACTGAGTGGGTAAGGGACACGAAGACAACAAAACTACTGACTCTGACAAAAGCATCCCACAGGAAATGCTCAATTTCAAAACCACTGGATCAGAAGGTCAGATCAGAGAAGGAGAGGAGACAGCAGATAATGCGTGGTAGGGACTGGTCCTGACACTCCCAGAGCAGGACAGGCAGGAAGGGCCCACATCGGAATTTAGGTCCTCAGGAAATTCTGCATAATCTTGTCTACATCTCCAACTAATAAGCTCCCTGACAACCACACTGACCTAAGCAAAGGTGTTGTTGAAGGAGGCCTGGAGGATCTGTGAAATCAGGGCCAAGGGGTGGTCAGCTCCAGGGAGAATCCTGAATCCATTAACAAAGGAGAAGTCACAGAGTGGATCCATATAGGCTCCAAGTGGAAGACTTTATCAAAAGGCTTTGAAAGTTTCAAGACTGGACCCACAGCCCCTATAGTGTCATGAGATTTTTTCTCAGCTCCTTTTCGTGGGATTTATTTTTACTCTTATTCCTGTCCTTCTCACTTTCTCTCTTTGTATTTCCCTTTCTACGTGTCTCTTTTACTCATCTCTGGAGTTATCTTGGCAAAGGGAGGAACAGAGAGGAAAGAATCTGATTCACCCACTGAGGCAGGGCGAAAGCATTTCACCATTAATTTGGACAATCTGTCCAGGAGGGCATTAGGTCCAAAAGAAAAACATAGCTGACAATCTTAGTTTAGATGGGCAGTTACAACACAGTGCACATTTTGTATGCATGTCTTGCAACGGAACTTTGTGCCCATAAGCAGAACACTTTTTAAAACCTGAACCCTTGTCAGACATGGCAAAGCACAAACAGTAAGAAACACAAATGCAAATAACAGCAAACCCAATAAAGGAATAAAGAGCATAC
The DNA here is from genome assembly GCF_019279795.1 of Protopterus annectens. Taxonomy (NCBI): domain Eukaryota; kingdom Metazoa; phylum Chordata; order Ceratodontiformes; family Protopteridae; genus Protopterus; species Protopterus annectens. The sequence continues at coordinate 496,263,282 of NC_056735.1, read as the reverse complement.
ACTAACCTTTACACTAGTGCTACTCAACAAACTAGTTATAAGATTACAGAAATAGAACACAGAGTATATTTAGCACACTAATAATAACCACAAGTATATGACACTATTTTTTCCTGTGGGGGAAGTACATGAAAGACAGGAATGCCCACACTAAGACTAATATGTAATAGACCAAAACACTAACAAGTAAAAGAACAGAAAGAACAGTACATATGAAAAATGCAGAGCAAATACTCGGAGGAGGAAGAAGGCTGATCTTTCAATTATCTGACAAATAACTCCAAAAAATCCCACCATATTATGCTGAGCATTGGAGACTCCATCTGACTAAAAGGAGCAGTAAATCAGATCTGGGGAATTATTAAAGTGGACGACTGTGGGTAAGGGGAGGATCCTGAGCCTTGGGCCAGAAGTTTGAATATTACCAGCTTCAGAACCAGTCAGACTTGGATGTAAAACACAACTTCAGATCCTGGGTTTGAGTAGAAATAAGATTACTGAAGAGCTGGATGAAGTAGAGTAGCAATTACAGGTCAGAGATGGAGGACTGAAAAAATAGAAGTTATGTTCTTACCATAACGTTCCATGTTAGTTGTCTTCTTCTCGCCTTCTTTCTTGCTGGATGGGTTCGGAGCCGATCCTCGGCTCCGACTCGGCCACTCTAAAAGCTCGAGAGTTGGTTCCACCGGCTCGAGGCTCCCCTTATATCCCACAATGCTAGGCGGTAATACCTCAGATCTCGTTTGTAAGCTAGGCCCAGCCAGGAGAAAAAAACAGAAACACTGGAAAGGGGAAAAACCACCTCTGTAAAATGACAGAAGGAAGGTGACCTACAACCTGATGAGGGAATATATACATAACACAGTATATACATATGTGTAGTAAGAATCTTTGTGTTCAACGTCTTTGTATCCTGTATAGGAAGGGTTAAAATGTGAAACTACATTGCGTGCAAAGAAATAAGCTAAAATGAGTTGTTTTTCTTGTAAGGAATTTGCTGACCAGAAAGGAATGCACAGATGTTACTTTGGTCCAGGCACAGGCCTATCTTGGGACTGACCTCTGACCAAGGAGGAGTGCATAGATGTTACCTTGATGTAGGCACCAACTTATCTTGTGTCTGACTTTTTACCATCTAAGGCTCCAGTGAGTGAATTTATAGCCTTGACTGAAATTCCTTGTCTAGTAACCAGCTGCTGTGTATGCACAAAAGAGGGTATAAAAACCCATGTAAAGTGTATAGAAATCAGACTGCTGACAACCAAGAACTTTGTGGCAGGTCTCCATGCATGTAAAATAAACTCTTTTTTGGCCTACCTTTTTGCTGCGTGATTCTTCCAGTATATGTTAAGAGTATTAAAATCTTTTGACATTTCTGACGCCCAAGAACGTGGGGCCACCTCTTCACAGTACGAATCGCATAAGAGGGACTGAAAAACCTGTACAGGAAGGGGAGAACGAATCTCGGGCTCCCTTGAACGGAAAGACCTTCAACGAAGAAGTCGTAAGTAGAGGCCAGTCACTCTTAGATTCGATCCGTGGGACGGTGACGAACGAGGGCGGAAGATCCGCAGTAAGGTAAGCTTTTTTATTTGTAAAAGTTTTTTTTTTTTAAAAGGGACTAGTCATAAAGGAATTTCTTTTGTTTAAAATTTTACAAAACACCGGTAGAGATCTCAGGAAAAGGAAACAGTTTTTCTTTTAAATAAGAAAAATGGGAATAGGAAGCAGTTGTTGTGTTAGGAAGGGCTGCTTAAATAAAAGGGCTGAGGATGAGGAATATATGTTTAAATTACATCCGAAAAACTTGAAATATATGAAAAAATGGAAGAAAGACTATGGGTTTAGTGGTACCTTGAATAAATCAGAATGTCAAAATCTAGTGAGAGACCTGCGCAGGGACACAGGAGGTAAGGTTAAGAAACAAAAAAAGGTTGGATTTCCTCAAGCACATAAATGGTTAGAAGAAGCTAATAAGAGACATAGGGAACAATTTTCAAATAAGGGAAATGGTGGCTCGAGTGCAAAAGATGCATTTTTTGTCCGAAAAGAGGATGACGAGACATCTGTTGCCTGTCGTAGACCGACAGCCCCGCCCTTGTATCCCGAAGTTGGAAAAGACATGGTTAGTCCGCCCCAGTATCAGGAAGATGACACAGAGAATCAGGATAAAACTGTACCCCCCGTAGTACTGACAAAACAAGTAGGTGAAACCCTGGAATTCCGGAACCGTAATATAGATAAATCAGAATGGACGCGTAAGGAAGCTGAAATGCAAGAAGCTGAATCGAATATAGTGTCTACAGACTCATATCCCCTTATAGAAGTAGCAAACCCACAGGCAGGAACACCCGGTCAAGGTCCCACTATTTTAGTTTACCGACCTTGGACACGGGAAGACATCCGAAAAGCTGTGGAGGGCATACCACACCCAAAATTAGACATGACTAAATTTTGCGATGACATTGCAGGTATGATGGAAAGTTACAAATTAAATTCCGTTGAATTGGAACAGGTAATACGCCAAATCTTAGGACCAGATTGGCACTTAATTTGTGGGAATTGGGATCCCCTGGCTAGAATAGATAGTAAACCACGTGCCTTTGAGTCTGAATCATATAAGACACAAACACAGGTCTTGCTAAAGCGTATTATGAAACAGTGGAAGCCTAAGGCAGATTGGACTTATATTAATCAGTGTGTACAAATTGAAGATGAAAAAGTAGATCATTATTTACAAAGACTTAACCAGTGCTTTGATAACCATAGTGGAATAGACAAACCACCCAATCAAGAAAAGGATTCACCTTATGAACAACAGTTAAAAAATGCCTTTTTAAAAGGATGTAGAACTGCAATCAGTAACTTCATTCACAAACATATGATAGACCATAGGACGGCACGTCTGCATCCCTTACTGGAGTATGCAAGACATGCAGAAAAATATTTAGAAGAAAGGAAAAGGAAACAAGCTCAAACCTTTATGGTGAGTGAAGATGGGACACTTATGCTACTGCAAGGTCCGACTAACGGGTAGAGGAAGGGGCAGAGGCAGGGGCAGAGGAAGAGGGAATGTGGGACATTCCGAAGATTATGAAGGCAGACAGAAAGGAGGAGAATGTTTCAAATGTGGTAAGAAGGGACATTTTGCAAGGGATTGCCGGTCTTCTGAAAGAGCTAAAACCACCCCGGATCACGAGTCAGCATGACTATATGATGGTGGTGGAGGTGAATCAGACTCGGACAAAAAGGCTGATGGGCCAGACTCAATAAGGCAGAGTGAAGAGGAAGCTTTTGAGGACACAAACGAAGAGGGTAAGGGAAAATGTGCAGGATGGGAGAATGAAATGACTGATTTTTCAGACGAAGGCGAATATCAGGTTGTTAATTTAACAGCGCTGGCTGTAACTATGCAGCTAGAAGCACAACCGATAATAACACTTCAAGTAGAAGGGAAGGATGTAGAATTTTTGTGTGATTCAGGGGCCTCCAGGACCCTGCTAAAAAATTCTGCAGCACCATCCGATGTAACTTCTGATGACTATGTATTAGTCAAGGCAGCAAATGGCCGCATTTATAAAGAACCACTATCTAAACCCTTATGGTTCACGGACCCTGAAACTAACCAAACTATCAGGTTTCAAGTCATTATTTCCAAAATTTGCCCTGTAAACTTATTAGGGAGAGATTTAATGCATGTGTTTGGCATAGCAGCTGTGCCGACTGCATCAGGGATTCTAGCCAAACGAGTAGAAATTCAAGATGTTATGTTGCAGGTGGGGCAGGGTGATTTACACTACTGGACCACAAAATGTAGTAAATGAGCTAACTAATTTGGCCTTAAGCAAATATGGCACACAACCGCCAGTGGTAGCTAAACAACTACACTGTACAATGTACTACAGAAAGTATGCAGGACCAGACGACAAATATGAAGAGCAATTCTTTAAACACAAGGTCACAAAAATCTTATTACAAAATCTATATTGGGATAAAGCAGGAAATTCTGCAGTTACATGCAGTCTTACAAAAGATATGCAGTTACTTTTTCGCAATAATTCTATTGCACATGTCTCTGTAACAAGGGAAGAACAAATGGCATGGTATCTGGTGGGGAGGAAAGTTACTGAATGGGCTAAAATGACGCCAGAACAATTGGCATGTAAAGGAGTTCAGGTACAAAGGCTAAATTGGGTCACCCAGGCTAGACCCACAGTGCACCTCCGCGAAGACAGGCTAACACCACCCGGGGGGGGGCCCATTCTGACTATATCTCCTAACCCCGCAGGAAGACTTAAAGTTACAGTCAGTGCCAGACTCCTTATGGTCCCGCGGGCAACATGACATTGGGCTAATAAAAACAGCAGGACAAGTTAAAATAACTCCAAAATCCGATTTTAGACCTCACAAGCGTCAGTATCCGTTAAGTAAAAAGGCAGAAGAAGGCATTCTACCAGTGATCACGGCTCTATTACAAGCTGGGGTTTTAATTCCATGCACAGATTCACCGTGTAACACACCCTTGTTCCCAGTAAGGAAACCGGATGGGACCTGGAGAATGGTACAGGATCTGCAAGCTGTGAATGCTGCTGTAGTACCAAGGGCTCCTATGGTCCCAGATCCATCTGTTTTGTTAAATGATATCCTTCCCACAGATAAGTATTTTTCTGTCATTGATATCAGTAACGCATTTTTTTCCATCCCTCTACAGGAAGCTAGTAGGTTTTGGTTCGCTTTTACGTCTATGAGCAAGCGGTACACATACACAAGACTGCCGCAGGGATATTGTGAGAGCCCTACAATCTTTTCGCAAGAAATGTCAACAAACCTGGCACAGTTTCAACCAGAGCATGGCTGTCATCTACTGTTAAACGTGGACGACATCTTACTGGCTGCACCCACGGAGGCTGTGTGTGAGTCCGAAACTATTCGGTTATTGCATTTCTTGGCGAAAGAGGGACATAAGGTAAACAAATCTAAATTACAATTTTGTAAAGCTGAAGTACGATATCTTGGCTATACCATTTCAAATGCTGGTAGACAACTAGATAACTGTAGAAAAGAAGCTATTTTACAGGCACCAATGCCCAGTACAAAAAAAGAAATGATGTCACTTTTAGGAATAACTAACTTTTGTCGTAGTTGGATTCCCAATTATGCAGAGGAAGTGAGTCCACTTTCAGAACTTATTTTTGCACTTCCCATGGCAGCACATAACGTGCTGCAATGGACAGATAAGGCAATACAGGCATTTACTAGGGTAAAGCAACTGATAGCAGGATCTGCAACACTTAGCTTCCCTGACTATACAAAACCTTTTGTTCAGACAGTAGATTGTAAGCAGGGCTTTATGACATCGGTTCTGTTGCAAACTTATTGGGATAAGTTGAGACCATTAGCTTTTAATTCCAGTAAACTGGACACAGTGGCACGATCGTTGCCACACTGTGTACAAGCAGTAGTCGCAGCTGCACTGGCTGTGCAGGCGTCTGCAACCCTAGTTTTGTTTCATGACCTTACTTTACGGGTACCGCACTCTGTCGCGGTAATACTTCTACAGGATAAAGTTACCTTTCTCTCTCCTAGCAGACATTTGTCCTGCATGACAACGTTACTATCACAACCACACATGACCATTGAGCGATGCACCACTCTTAATCCAGCCACGCTGTTACCTACAGCTGATGACGGTGCCCCTCACGTATGTTTAGACTTAATACACTCTAATGTCTTACCAAGACCAGACCTTAAAGATCAGCCTTTGGCAAATTCAGATTGGACCCTGTTCGTAGATGGGTCAGCACGTAAGAATGAGGCAGGTATTACACAAGTGGGTTATGCAGTCACAACTGAGACTAAGGTACTAGAGGCAAAACCTCTCCCCAGGAACCTGTCCGCACAAGCGGCTGAATTGATTGCTTTGACCAGAGCATGTACCATTTCCAAGGATAAGGCAGTTACTATCTACACAGATAGTCAGTATGCTTTTTCCACGGTCCATGTCTTTGCACAGCAATGGAAAAATAGGGGAATGGTTACAGCCTCAGGAAAGGAAATAACCCACAAGGATTTAATCCTTAGCCTCTTACAAGCTGTCCGACTGCCACGGGGATTGGCCATCTGTAAGTGCGCAGCACACACAAATGCCAAGGATCCAGTATCACTTGGAAATGCACTAGCTGACAAAACTGCAAAAAGTGTAGCCTTAACCTCTACTTTTGCACTCGAGACCACACAGAAGGAATTTCATCCTACAGATAAATTTGATCTACAAACTTTACAAGTAATGCAGGAACTTAGTACAGTTCAGGAAAAACAGTGATGGGTTAAATATGGGGCTATTCAGAAGCAGGGAGTTTTTGTAGGTCCAAATGACAAGTATGTTTTGCCAACGAACCTTTTTAGGTATGCCTCATTAGTGACGCACGGCCCATCGCACCTGGGCCCTGCTGCCATGGTTCAAATGATCCAGCGAATTTTCTGGACCAAGGGCTTTATAGCGTATGCAAAACGATTTTGTTTATCGTGCCTGCTTTGTGCACGATACCATGGTGGTGGGGTACGGATCACTCCAGCAGCTTTCCCGCTGCCTCCGTATCCATTTCATACAATCTGTATGGATTTTATTGAACTAACTCCCATCCAGCAAAAGCGATTTGTGTTGGTCATTATTGACGCTTTTACAAAATGGGTTGAAGCTTTTCCAGTAACACATCCAGATGCCCTGTCGGTAGCCAAGGCCCTTACGAATAATATTATCCCTCATTTTGGGCTACCCACACGCATCTATTCTGATAATGGCACACATTTTGTAAACCAAGTTATTCAAAAGCTGGCTGCCGTTTTTCAGATTGAACTAAAACACCACTGTGCCTACCACCCACAGTCAGCAGGGTTGGTTGAACTCCATAATGGTATTCTCAAAGGCAAGTTACGTAAACTCATGGCCGAGACACACCAGTCTTGGATAAACTGCTTACCTCTATAGCACTCCTGTCCATGCGTACCACTCCCACCTCGAAAGGGGTCACACCATTTGAACTCTTATACGGGAGACCGTACTACGTCCCGCAGTGGCAAGGTCTTTTGCCTGCGGAACGTGAGGGGGGTGAAGAGATAGCAGATTACATGAGGAAATTGCTGACCAGAACTAACACCTCTCTAACGAATGATTGCTTTTCAGATCAGAAGAACAACAGGATCCTGGAAGTGAAACCTGGCGACTGGGTCTGGATCAAAATCATCAAAAGGAAGACCTGGAATTCACCCAAGTGGGAAGGACCATACCAGGTTTTGATTTCTACTCCCACAGCAGTTCGAATAAAGGAGCGAACATCTTGGATCCACCTGACACATTGCAAGATTGTCAGGAAATTTGAGTTGGAAAAGAATTTGAGTTCCCCTGAGGAACACTGATTAGTAGTAATCCTGTTTTCGTAAGAACTTTTCTGACTGTTGTAGCAATGCAGGGAAATACCGGAAGGGAGCAGCCCTTCCCACAAAAGCATTGTAAAATAATTTTGTTATTAGTAAGTGTAAGTGTTGTTTTTCTGTTTTGGCCATTTTTATTTTCAAACGAAACTAGCCAAGTGAAGAGAGACGAAAAAACAGCTTGGCATCCGCCCTTTAATACGAACCAAGCTATTAAATATGCATATGCTTTGTCTTTTAATGTTTCAAATTGTTGGATATGCACAGCTATCCTGACTGTACATGGTGGTCTGATGTTAGGTACAGTCCCTTTGGGGGCAAATGATACATGGACTAATTTACTATTTGAAACTTCAGAGGTAGCCTTAAAGGACAAAATAGCATTACCCCTCATGGGTCGTCAGAATGGAACTGTATGTTTTCAGAGATCTGGAAAAATTAAGGTTGGATGGAGTCAATGTAATGTAACCATAATTCATAACTGTACAATAGATGGGCACTGTGCAACAAGTTTCAAGCCTATAAGAGTGCTTATTAATAGTACAGGGCTTATTAATGTCACAAGCTTTGTTGAAAAAATGTTATCTGTGTATGATCTTTTGTTTAAAGGGCTACAAGACAAAGGAAATCATTCTATTCCAGTAAATATCACCCTTAAGGTGAATGATTGTTATTTTATCTGTGGTAAAAAAGCATACAAATGGTTGCCAAGGAATTGGTCAGGCAGTTGTTTTTTGGGCTATTTAGCACCAGCTATAAGACATACATTTTCTCTTCCCCAAGGTAAAATACGAAATGTACGTGCTATAAATAAACCTGTTAATCCCGTAGGTAACGTTGATGCCTCCTGGATCTATCATCACGATTTGGCCCACAGTAGCAGCAAGGGACTGTCACACATGGACTTGGGCGATGATGTTATTTCTTGGGCTGGTATTCTTCCAGCTTATGGGACAGTAAAATCTATTTGGGAGCTCAGAAAACTGTCAAAACTGTTAGAAACTCTGAGCAATGCAACTTTTTCTGCGCTAGAGTTGGTGACGGATGAGCTAACTGCAATGAGGACTGTAGTGTTGCAGAATCGGATGGCGCTCGATTTCACCCTAGCGGCGAAAGGAGGTACTTGCGCTCTTATCCAGGAGAAGTGTTGTTCTTTTATTCCCGATAATGAGCACGATATAGACAGTCATTTGGAGATCTTACAAGTTTCTGAACTTACAAAACCAGGACAGAATCCATTGACTGACTTTTTCCAAAATTGGTTTGGAAATTGGGGAACAGTACTTATGAATGTCTTAATTGCTGTATGTGTTGGTGCCATTATATTCCTACTGTTGGGTTGTTGTTGCATTCCTTGCATCCGAATGATAATATCAAGTGTATTGTCTGCCAATGCAACTAAAGCTTATTATTCTGAATATACAGAAAATGAATCATGTGAAAAACTGTATGAATAAAATGTATTATGGGGGATACAAAGTGTTGTGAGGGGGGAAATGTAGTAAGAATCTTTGTGTTCAACATCTTTGTATCCTGTATAGGAAGGGTTAAAATGTGAAACTACATTGCGTGCAAAGAAATAAGCTAAAATGTGTTGTTTTTCTTGTAAGGAATTTGCTGACTAGAAAGGAATGCACAGATGTTACTTTGGTCCAGGCACAGGCCTATCTTGGGACTGACCTCTGACCAAGGAGGAGTGCATAGATGTTACCTTGATGTAGGCACCAACTTATCTTGTGTCTGACTTTTTTACCATCTAAGGCTCCAGTGAGTGAATTTATAGCTTTGACTGAAATTCCTTGTCTAGTAACCAGCTGCTGTGTATGCACAAAAGAGGGTATAAAAACCCATGTAAAGTGTATAGAAATCAGACTGCTGACAACCAAGAACTTTGTGGCAGGTCTCCATGCATGTAAAATAAACTCTTTTTTGGCCTACCTTTTTGCTGCGTGATTCTTCCAGTATATGTTAAGAGTATTAAAATCTTTTGACAATATGCAAATAGAGGTGGTAGGAAAAGAAGGTCACAATCAAACTCCTCTAGGTCTGTCCAGGCTAGGGGGAAGGAGGGTGGGACGCAAGAAAGAAGGCGAGAAGAAGACAACTAACATGGAACATTATGGTAAGAACATAACTTCTATATGTTAAGTTGTCCATCTCGCCTTCATTCTTGCTGGATGGGACCGCGTCCCTAGCACCTTGTCCCGGGTGGCCTATCGGAACAGACTCGAGTACAGTGGAACCAAAATTAGCTCTGTGTCGCGCCTTCATTCTTGCTGGATGGGACCACGTCCCTAGCACCTTGTCCCGGGTGGCCTATCGGAACAGACTCTTGAGTACAGTGGAACCAAAATTAGCTCTGTGTCGGGAAGCTAAGTCCAACTTATAATGAGAAATGAAAGTGTGAGGAGTAGCCCATGTAGCTGCCACACAAATCGTATCAATAGGCAGCCTGTCTTGGAAAGCTATAGAAGTAGCCAAGGCTCTAGTTGAATGAGCCTTAGGTTTGTTTGGTAACTTTTGATGCCTAATCTCATACACAAAGGAAATCAAGGATGTAAGCCATCTGGAGAGTGATACTTTCGAAACTGGAAGGCCCTTTCTGCCTTCTGCATAAGAAACAAACAGTTGGTCAGCCTTTCTGGTCTGTTTGGTCCTATCCAAATAATACCTTAATTGTCGATGAACATCTAGCCAATGTAATTTCTGTTCAGACCCATTTGAATAGTTAGGAAAAAACACAGGAAGGTCAATGTTTTGATTTAGGTTCGCCTGAGAGGCTACTTTGGGTAAGAAGGATGGGTTTGTCCGTAAGGATACCTTATCCTTATGAAACAAAAGATAAGCGGATCGACTGCAGAGTGCATGAAGCTCCGAGACTCTTCTAGCCGAAGTAATGGCTACCAAAAAGAGTGTCTTCCAGGATAGCAATTTCATTGAACACGAAGCTGCAGGTTCAAAAGGGGGAAGAATCAAAGATGTGAGAACTAAGTTGAGGTCCCAAGAAGGAGGAGGATTTCTAATAGGAGGCTTGAGAAGAAAAACTCCCTTCAAAAAAGCTTTGCAAAGCTTGTGAGACATGATGGCAGAATCTGAGATTCCAACATGAAAGTTAGAAATAGCTGCCAATTGAACCTTAAGAGTAGAAGGAGACGAACCTGCGTGGAATAGTTCGGCTAAGAAATCAAGGACCGTTTGAATGGGAGCCGTGAAAGGATCTATGTCCCTTCCTTGAGCCCAATAGGAGAAACGTTTCCACTTACTAAGATAAATCTTCCGAGTGGAGGATTTATTGGAAGCTATTAAAATATCTCGAACTGAGTGAGATATTTGAGGAAGCCTGGCTAAGGTTGGAATTGAAGGAACCAAGCAGTGAGGTTCAGAGAGGGGAGGGAGCGATGTAACTGACCCGACTGATGGGTCAAAAGATCTGGAACTAGGTCCAGATGCCAGGGTTGCTCCAACAGAAAATGGTGCAGAAAGGTGAACCAAACCTGTCAAGGGCAGTAAGGGGCAATGAGGATCAATGAAGCTTTCTGAGCGATGGCTTTCTGTATCACTTGAGAAATTAGTGGGAAGGGAGGAAATGCATACAGAAGACCCCGGGGCCAAACTTGGACAAGAGCGTCTCTGCTGGGATGGCCTGGTAGAGGAAAGAGGGTGAAATAATCTTTGCACTTGCTGTTTTGGGGAGTAGCAAAAAGGTCGCAGCAAGGCTGGCCCCACTTCAGAAAAATTTTTTCCAAGATTGAATTTTTCAGAGACCACTCGTGAGGCATGAGAATAGCTCTGCTCAATTTGTCCGCAATGAGATTGGACTTCCCGGGGATGTGCGTTGCTATCAGAAACCGCTGAGAAGAAATCCCCCATTGCCACAGTCTGAGTACTTCTCGACATGGGGGTAGGATCTGGTTCCGCCTTGTTTGTTGATATACCACACTACAGACATGTTGTCCGTCTGAATTGCTATCGTTCCCATCGGAAGAGAGTCTTGAAGGGCTTGCAATGCTAAAAGCACTGCTCTCATCTCTAGAACATTTATATGCAAGTGGCGTTCGTATGGTTGCCATATGCCCTGGACTGTCCTGCCCTGATAATGCCCCCCCCCACACCTGATCAGGGAGGCGTCCATTGTCAGAGTAGCAACCAGAGGGGGAGGGACAAAGGGTCTTCCTAGGAAGAGCTGGGGGGAAGAAATCCACCAAAGAAGATGATTCCTGCATGCTTGCGTTATCACAATGGTGTGGGACATCGGAAGTTGTTGGTATGACCATTGTGTGAAGAGCATCCATTGTAAGATTCTCATGTGAAATCTGGCTAATAGAAGTAGAGGGATAGCAGCCGCCATAATCCCCAGTACTTTTAGGACTAATCTGACTTTGATTCTGCTGCTGTGGAAAAGAAGAGAGACTAGTTTGTGTATGTCTGCTATCCTTTGGTCTGTGTCTAGATTTGCGCCTATGAAGGTAATAGCACGACAAGGCGACAAAACAGACTTTTTGCAATTTATTGAGATACCTAGCTTTCGAAATATGCGAAAAGTGTAGTCTCTGGCAAGTAGTAGAAGATGCTTGGTGGGAGCTGTAAGGAGCCAGTCGTCTAAGTATGGAAACACCTGGAATCCTTGACGTCTCAGGTGAGAGGCCACCACTGCCATGCATTTGGTAAACACCCGGGGGGCTGTGGTGAGTCCAAAGGGCAGGGCTCTGAATTGAAAGTGACTGGTTCCCAGCCTGAAGCGGAGGAATCTCCTGGAGCGTCTGTTCATTTTTATATAATAGTACGCATCCTGGAGGTCTATAGAGCACATCCAGTTTCCCTTTCCCAATAGGGGTAGGATGGACTGCAACGTGACCATTCGAAATCTTGTTTTCTTGACAGACTTGTTCAAGATGCTGAGATCCAAAATGGGCCTCCAGTCCCCTGTTTTCTTTGGAACCAAAAAGAATTTGGAGTAGATTCCGGATCCTTGCTGGTCTGCTGGAACTGGCTGAATGGCTCTTTTTGCAAGCAACTTTGATATTTCTAACGCTGCTTGATCCCTTTGAGTGGGTGGAACATCTGGAAGGGACTTTTTTGATTGATTTGGAATGCGAAAGAACGGAATGGAATAGCCTTAAGAAATGATGGACTCTACCCACTTGTCTTGAGTTAGAGATCGCCAGGCCTCTGGGTACAGTGATAATCTTCCCCCGACTGCCTCCGAAGGTGGACAGTCGGGCAACACCTCAGGGATGCTGGAAGGGCTTATCGGAAAAGGTTTCTCGATTGCCCTGGTTCTGCGGACCCCCCCTGTCTCTAGGGCGACGTCTACCATTATTGTTCCCCCCTCTGCCTCTAGAGGGGAACCGACTCTGTGCATCAGGCAAAGCCCCTTGAGATTGCTTGCGGAACCACATTTTTCCACTTTTCTGGCCCTTGGGGTAAGGCCTAGAAGGAGTAGAAAAACAGACTCCGACGGCAGAAAGAGTTTTGCCATCCGTCTCGCACCTTGTCAAGGTTTCTTTCACTTGAGGACCAAAAAGGGACGATCCATCAAACGGGGAATTAGTGAAAGACGTCTTAAAGGGATCCGCAAAATTGCATAGCCGCATCCAGGCATGCCGGTGTAAGGCCACACCTGTACCTGCGGCTCTGCTCGCTCCATCAGCCGCATATGAAAGAAGGCGCATGGAGGAGTTAGCTATCGAATTGAGGGTTGCCAGCTGAGCGTTCATCTTATCCTGAAAACCCGCAGCTGTTGGATCCTTTAACATCTCACTCGCTTCCTTGATCAAGTCTCTTTGAAGACGAGTGAAATGACAGAGGTAGTTCAGCGAACGCATTGAAAAGGTCGCTGACGAAAACATCTGCTTCCCGTACCTGTCCATAGACCTAGATTCCTTGTTAGGAGGATGGACAGGCACTGAAGGATCAGCTAGTTCCTTCTTGGTGGCAGCAGCTACCACCATAGCATCCACAGAAACTCCTTTAGTCAAAAATTGTTTGTCTGCTGGTGCTGTAATAAACTTTGAAGGTCTCCTGGGGGTGGGGTCCACAGAGTCAGGAGCCGTCCAAGCCTTTGCTACCACCTGCATAAGGGGGTCAAGGGGGACACCCAGGAGGTGGAAGGGCGAGAACCGAACGCCTCAAGATACACAGATTCATCCTCCGAAGGGTTAAGGGCTGGCCAATTCCCCCTCTGTTTTAGGATCTCCAGGATGTCTGCAAAGGAGACATCTTCAGAGGGGAACGGGGAACCTTCAGAATCCTCTAAATCCGTGTCAGAGGTGACAGACTCAGGTGAGTCTATGTGCTTCCTCTTGCACTTTCTCTTCCTAGGGGGCTCTCCTGCCAATTCAGGAGAGGCCTCGGAAAAGGATGAAATCCCCACAGGGGATTCTTGAGGAGCTGGCTCTCTGCGGTCTGGGAAGAGGGAGTGAGTAGAAATTACCTGAGGCACCGAGGAGGGAGGGGCAGACGGAGCCGACTGTGGAGTTGAACCAGGATCCAACACACTCCGCATGACCTCGAAAGCACCCCTGTCAGGCAGAGCCAGAGGTCTCCGCTCCGAAGAGCTGAAGACCTCCCTCGGCACCGACAGTGATGGCTCCGAGGCCGATGTCGGAGCCGAACTTACCAGCGCCGAAGCACCGAGAGGGAGAGCGGGGTCAGACAAGGGTCCGATGCCACTCACCCCCTCGGAGCCGACGAGGGAAGTTCGGCGCCGAGATTCTTCCAATGAAGAAAACGGAGCAGACGACGGCGCCGAAGACAATTGTATCGGCTCCGACGCTGCCACAGTCTCGGGTCCGAAACGCCTCGGCTCCGAACTGAAAGGAGTCGGAGGAAGAATATTTTGAGAAATCGGATTAAGCATCGACTGCTGAGTCGGGCTCTGAAGCATTTGGGCCAGTGCCTCAGACTTAAGAAGTCGACTCACTACCCTCTGAAGAACATGGTCTGAAAGTCTCGACGACCTAGAGGAGTGAGATCTATGGCTCCGTTCAGACAGCAAGGGAGATGCTGGAGCCGAATGAACGGAGCCAAGAGACGGTGACCTAGACCTTTTCCTAGTTGTCGGTTCCTATAATTTTATCGGAGCAGACTCGGTGATTTCCAACACCTCGGCTCCGGCCGGAGCCGAGGGAACCGAAGAAATAAGAGTTCGAGTCTCATCGGCTCCAGCCGGAGCCGATGTTGTAGCAGACTTCGAAGCCTTAGGTGTCGACTCAGAAACTGGAGCCGACGACCTAGAAGGCTTGGAGGGTTTGCCCGAAGAAACAGTCGGAGGACCCTCAGGCTTTAATAAGCCTCGTAAAATAAGTTTATTTTTTCTTTCCTGCAGGACTCTAGGGCTGAAGCCATGGGATACAGCACAAGAGTCCTGCAGGTGTAAAGGTCCCAGGCAGTACACACAAGAAGTGTGACCGTCTGTCAGAGACATTTTCTGACAGCACGAGTCACACTTCTTGAAGCCTGAGACCTTTGAATCCTTAGACATTTTTAAGGAAAAAAGTGTAACCACCACACAACACAAACATACCGATTACACTATCCACTAAGATTAACTAAAATTAAACTACTAAAATTAGTTAGTTTTTAAATCCCTACAAACACATACACTCCACTAATAAGGGGATGGAAGGGCCCGAAGGCCTGAGGGAAGAACTAATAAGTTCTTGAGGAAAAAAGGGTGGATAAACAGGTAAGAAAGGGTCCGAATCCACTCACTAAGGGAAATAACAAGTAAAAACTAAATTAAAGGGACTTAATTTAACTATAGACTAATCTATATGAACTGACCTGAAGCCGGTAGAAAACAACACACCTCGATCGCTGTAGCGGCAAACGAGATCTGAGGTATTACCGCCTAGCATTGTGGGATATAAGGGGAGCCTCGAGCCGGTGGAACCAACTCTCGAGCTTTTAGAGTGGCCGAGTCGGAGCCGAGGATCGGCTCCGAACCCATCCAGCAAGAATGAAGGCGAGATGGACAACTTAACATCTGTTTGTTTGCCTAGCATGTTACTTGGTGTAGAATGAAGGAACTATAGGTATGCTACAAACTGAAAGAGCAGCAGGTCTTTTATTTATATTAAAATTAGTATAGGAGCAAATTTCCAAGATGGTAGATATGAAAAAAGAAAATGATAGATAAGGACCAATAATTCAGTTCGTTTTAGTAAAATTCAGTTACTGGCTAGTAAATACACTGCCTGGAATGACAGCAAAGAAGAAACCCAGTGAGCCTGAAATAAAAAACAACTAAAAAGGTGAAGAGAAAATGCTGACTGGGAAGAATCCTGTAGCAGTTCAACAAAAATCAGTTTAAGCTCCAGCTTTGGTACAAAAGATGTCTTCCAGCAATTTAGAGGAAAATATAAATCAAATTGCTCAGGGATGATTAAAATAAAATAAATGAAACATTGAAGGCATATATTAACTCAAATAACAAAAGTCTGGAAAAATGGAAAAAGCTTTAAACATCAGATGAGCTGATAAAAATGCAGAAATCTGAGGTCAAAATGAAGAAAAAGCTGACCGAGTATGAGACAGCTCAAGAAAAGTAGTTTAAAAATGGTAGAGTTAGAGACACAACATGAAAAGAGCACCTGGAATTTTCTGCCATACTAGAGAAACTGAAAGGAACAGACTGTATTAACTTTCTGAAAACACAAATAAGCCACTGGACTGGTACTCCACAGCAGGATTTGTTAGTTGAAAGGGCACATCATGTGTATGGTCCAAACTTGGCTGTGAGAAAGCAGCCAAGACCTGTATTAGTAAAGATGTAACCATACCAACAGAAAGAGTTGATCCTCACCAAACTGTCACAGAATGGCAAAGTACTAAAATATGTGACAGTAGAGTGTTTGTGGAAAATGATTATTCACTGTACAGCAGACAGAAGAGAAGCAAATTTATCCTAGTAATTGAGGAATTTTGAAAGACAGGTGTGAGATTCAAGCTGCTGTGTCCAGCTGTTTTCAGAATATTTTTCCCTGGAGCATCAAAGTTGTTTCTGATGCAGAACAAGCTGAGAAGGAGATATAATGTCCATATAAAAAGTGAGCCGTCAAACAGAAGGGGGCTCTGTTTCTCATTCTGCTGATGATGAAGCTCACAGGGAGACTTTTCCAGTAAAACCTTTTTCCAATGTTCCATAGGAAAATGCTTGAGAGACAGAAAAAAAGACAGTAGTGACTAGAAGAATCAGGTGTATCTTGGACTTGAACCTGAGTCTAGAGTATGGAGATGGATATGAACAGGAAGACCAGCAACACTGAAATTAGTGAAAATGTGAGAGTATAAAGCATCAATCACAGCTGTGAAATAAATATTTTCAAGAAAAAATGGCCAAGAAAGATTGGACGTTTGTTGACTTTGTTAAACTTGTGGGGGACTGAAAGATATATACTCCACTTCAAGTCATTAATGTTGGGAAAGACAATAGAAGGGGAAAAAAGAAAAGTAACCATAAGTAAAACAATTTGTGTTCTTAACAGTATTTGTATAAAACAATTCAGGATATAAACTGCACGTTATAGAGTAAAACAGTTTCACTGACTGTTGTATGTGATAAAGATACTAAAGTAAACAAGTACTTTTTTTCTAGTTTTAAGAAATGTAGGCATTACAATGTAAAGAGAAGAAAGGCTGGACAAAAGCATGTTTAAGTTACTAGGCTGTAACCTTGGGTTGTTGGGGTGGGGCATGTTGTGCAAAAGTGTACTGATTATAATATATGCAGAGTTGAGATGTTTTCTTTTACATTTGCATAGGTGAATGTCTGGATTAATGCCCTTGGCTTAATCCATTAAGCTTTTTGTGTAACAGAGTTGGCTTTAATACAATAGACCACTGTGAAGGTAAATAATCATTTTTCTTTAGCAAATAAATGTTCACAGAGTGAGCTGGTAAGTCCACAGCTGAGGGCAGTTGTACATTCTGTTCTTAAGTTTCCAAGGAAATAAGCTGACTACAAGTGAAGGCAATAAATCTTGAGAGGTCTGGACATTGTTTGTTGAGAGACACATAAGATTAAAGGGTAAAGGGACAAGCAGCTTAGTAAAAAATAAAGTATGAAATTACTGGAAGTGAATAAGAGACAGCAGCTTTTCTGATCCCTAAATACTTCAATGCATTTATTAGAACAATGTATTATCCAGTTTTATTTAAAGATAGCCAGTGCAGTTTGTAAGGGTAAAAATTTATGTTTTCTTACAGCATACAAGCTGTTTTTCACATCTGGGAGGGCAATAAAGATAAGACTTTAATAACTTTCTTGGGTGGCGTAAGTCATGGAACCTTGCTGGCTAGGCTTACGTAGGCCCTTGGGCCGATAGCCTAGTACCTACCTATGAACAAGAACAGACAACAATTAGTTTAAGTAGGAGCACATGCTATAACATGCTCCTTAGCATGGATAACTTTAATTTTAAGTTAGTTAATGCCTGTAGTACAGCTGTCAATTTGGGATAAATGTTCCTATCAAAAGGGTTAAACATTATTGGAAGATGTACATAGTTTTCATTAAAACAAAAAGTCTTGAAAAATGTGACATGGGTTCAAATGGAGAAGACAAGAAACACGTGTATAATGGATCACCCAGACAAACATATATAACACAAAAGCCGGAAACAGACATTTACAAAAGATGTCATATATAATAGGTGGGAATAAAAACTTCTTATAATAATGTTTGCACTATCTATATTACCCTGGAATATGAATGGCCTCACAAGTATGTACAAAAAAGTAACAATACTGAATTATATTAGGAAATGCAGAGTGCAAATAGCAATACTGCAGAAGATGCATTTGGAAAGAAGTGAGCACATCAATTTCATAAAAGAAAGAATTTCAGGACAGATATTCTGCAGAATATCAGGGACAACGGAAAAGGGGAGTACTTATTCTAATTGCCGGAGGTGCTCCAATAGTGATAGGAGTGGTGAAAAAAGATAATAATGGTAGATTTGCAGTAGTGAGAGGCTATAAGCAAGGGAAGAGATGGGGAATGGAATGTGATTTGCAACAATGAGGATGTATCCGAGGACCTGGAAGGGAAAATATAACAAAAGAGGGAAAATTTCTGGAGAGATTTATGAAAATATTTGGTATGGAACATATGAATTCAGTAGTGGGAACTTGGAGAGAATTTACATATCACTCCCCATGGTACAACAACTGGGCTAAACTAGACAGAAAATATATTTCACAAGAACATGTGCATTTAACTGAAAGCTTCGACAAACATCCTATAACTATTTCAAAATATCGATCAATAATAACTACGACAAATGTGAGGGTAATGAAGTAAAAAGGAGATACTGGAAATTCCCCACCTGCCTGTTAAAAAGAGAGGAATTTAAGTAATGGTACTGAAAATTATTCAAGAGTTATTAGGGAAGACAGAAATTTCCACAGTAGGGATACCTAGTGAGTGGGATAAAATGAAAGAGGGAAGAAAATGATAAAGAACTGGAAGGTTTTGTTTAACAGTATTTTAAGAGGCGGAGAAGCACCAACATCCTGGGAGAAAGCTGTGGTGGCTATAATAACTAAAGAAGATAAAGACCCATCAGACCCAGTTTCATATATTTCATTAATTTAAGAAAGGGACCAGTTTGTCAGACAAACTGGTTAAATCTTATTTCATAGCTCCTGTAGAAAGTTTTACAATAAATCCATTACTAAAGGGAACTTTTCCATGTGGAAGATGCAGAATTTGTGAATTGATTGCTCAAACTTTTGAGAAAATTGGAAATAATAAGTTGTGTCAGGTAATTTTTCATGTTACTGAAGAAATTATATATGCTTTACGCTGTCCATGTAGGCTAGTATATATAGGTGAGACTAAGAGAATGTTTAAGTGTGTCTGCAAGAACATGTCAGAGACATCAAAAAATGTAAAACTGAATGTCACAACAGTGACTATAAATTACTACAGGCTACTGTTTTGGAAAAAAATATTTGCTAAACTAGATGATGAGGGAAGGTTGAAAGATCAATTGTTATTTAAAGAATATTTATTTTAAAATATAACACTAACGGTTCCTCAGGGTCTTAACTGTGTATGCAATTAATTTCTATAATAGAATTATTAGCTTTGCTTGGTGGGTATTTAAGGGGAATGTTTGGAGAATGTTTTTTATACTTCTTGAAGACTGCTTGGTCGAGGCACTAAAATTTGGAATAAAAGTGGATCTTGTTTGCAGTTTGTGTTGTTTTGGATATTTTTTGCTGCTCTTTTGTGTGGTTTTCCAGTTTCATACATTCCTATTCAATTTTAAGCCATGATTATAAAGTGTTTGTGTCTACAACAGCTAAAAGAATGGCAAAGGTGTTACCAAAATTGATAGATATGGATCAATGTATTTTTGGTGACGAGGAAAACATTTAACAACATTAATACAGCAATGATGACCCAGAGGAAGCAGAATGTGAGAAAATAGTGCTGCTGTTGGTGGGTCTTGATTCAGAGTAAGCATTCAACAGAGAAGGTGGGATTTTATGTGCTGGACAATGTAAGCGTTTGTACTACCTGATACAATACAGTTAATTAGAAAGATATATGAGGGAATGGAGGCAAAAATTAAGGTTCTCCTCTGATACGTTGTGTCTAAAGAGAGGAACCAGGCACAGATGTCCTCTTTCCCTTTTGTTATTTTTCTTATATTTAGTGCCATTGGCAAAGAAAATAAGGAACTCAGAAATTCCAGGACATAAATGATACAGTAACTAAGAAAATTTGGCTTTATTTGCACATGATATTACTTTGTACCTGATAAAACCAGAAAAGGACATTTCAGTGTTGTGGAACATTCTTAGACAGTTTCATATGTTTTTGGAATACAAAATTAATAAAGATAAAACAAAGGTTAGAGCTGTAAACTATGTATCTACACATGATTTGTTCAGAAATGCCCACATTTATGGGTACATGATAAAATGAAGTATTTAAGAGTATGGGTAAAAAAGGGATTCGGTTATGGCAGCCAAAGATATGTTGGAAGAGACTAAACAAAAGAAAATACAAAAACTGAGAAACTGGAAGTTCTTGTTTATGAATAAGTGTAGCAAGTTACAAGTAGTGAAGATGTTTTTGGTCCCTTTAGTTTTATACACTGGTCAGGCATAGTTTGTCAACTAGTGGAGAAGTTGTGTATAGTAACTAATAAAGTTAGCTGAAGAATTTTATCTGGGAGGGGAGGAAGGCAATGATCAACTGGGATAAGTTGATCCTTCCAAAAGAATACTGTGCTTTAGGATTACCTGATTTGAAGTGATAATTTACAGCAACACAGTTAAGGCTCATGTACATAACACAAGCATACAGCTATAACTCACAGTGGAAATGGATGATGAAGAAGCATGGTGGTAAATTTAAGACAAATGGGAAATAGGATTTTGGATATCAATCCTTAAGGAGAATAACAGCCAAACAAAACATTAAATTCATAAAACAGTAGAAAGTATTTTAAGAACTAAGCCAACATGAGAATGGAGAAAGGTGATTATGCATATAGGGATGACTGAAATTACAGGTACAGAGAAGAGGCAAGAGAGGGCTAAAATTTACTGGGGAAAACTGGCAAAGAAACCAAGGTATTGACAGCAAATAACTAGAGAGGGAAAGATAATAGAAGGGAACAGGCGAAGAAGACATTTGGACCGCAGGCTATAAACTACCTTCCTTACCAGGGATTGCTATCACAGTACAGGCAAACAGAAAGGGAAGGAGTAATTCTAAGTGAAAGACCAGCAACTGGGTACAGTTTTTAGTTGAATCTAAAACAGAAGCTGCTGTTAAAAACGATATTTAGTAGGACATACAAAAATATTGTGCAATAACAATAGGAATGAATCAGAGGAGTTTATAAAAGATCGAGAAGAGAGACTGGATGAGCAATTCACAAGAGAACAATAGGAAGATAAGTGTATGGCTCCCAAACATGCAATAAAGTCTAGGAGGTTTGGGATTTTTGCTTGGAATGTCTGCATAGTTATTTTATACTCCAAGTGGACAAGATTTTTACTCAGGTAGATGGCAAATGTTGGAGGTGTGATGGGGAAGAAAGAAGTAAATGGAAAAAAGAAGTTATGTACTTACCATAACGTTCCATGTTTGTAGTCCATCTCGCCTACATTCTTGCCGGATGGGTTCGGAGCTGATATTCGGCTCTGACTTGGCCAATACTAAAGCTTGAGAGATTTTTACTGGCTTGAGACTAACCCCTATCCCTCGGTGCGGCACGGCCATTCCCCAGATCTTGTTTGCATGAAAGCAATACGTACCTAATAGTTATGAAACTATCAATAACTGTGTACATACGGACAAAACATTATGTAACATCATCTATGCCAGGTGGGCAACAACTACAACCAGGTCAGACAGCATAAGTATAGTCCACCAGATCCTCCATGAACCGGAAGGGGGCCGGAGGGAGAGATGCAAGAATGTAGGTGAGATGGACTACAAACATGGAACATTTCGGTAAGTACATAACTTCTTTATGTTATGTAGTCCTATCTCACTGTAATTCTTGCTGGATGGGACAGTGCCCCTAGCACTTTTATCCTGGGTGGCTCAAGCGAAGAGACTCTTCAGCACAGTGGACCCAAAGGATGACCTGTCCCAGGAGGCCAAATCCAATTTGTAATGAGTGGCAAAAGGTATGTAGTCTTACCCAAGTAGCTGCTGCACAAATAGTATCAATTGGGAGCCTAGACCTAAAGTCACATGAAGCTGATACTGCTCTTGTAGAGTGGCCTTTTACTTTGTTAGGTAACTGTTTTCCAGCAGTTTGATAAGCAAAGGAAATGCAATCTGAAAGCCGTTTTGAAAGGGTAACCTTAGAAACAGGCAAGCCTTTATTTTTGTCTGAAAAGGAAACAATTGGTCTCATTTTCTAAATTCTTTAGTCCTGTGCAGGTGATACCTGAGAATTCTGTGAAAGTTTAATTGGTGTAGCCTGTATGCAGATTTATTAGAATGATTTGGAAAAAACATTGGCAGCTCAATAGTAGTGTTAAGATTATGTTCTGAGCATACCTTGGGAATAAAGGAAGGGTTAGTCCTAAGTGAGACTCTTTCCTTGTGGAAAGCAATGTAAGGAGGTCGAATAGTAAGAGCTTGCAGTTCTGAGACTCTCCTAGCAGAGGTTATGGCTACCAAGAATAGTGTTTTCCAAGATAATAATTTCAGACCCGATGAAGAAGAGAGCTCAAAGGGTGAAGAAATTAAGGATGTGAGAACTAAGTTTAGGTCCCAGGGTTCTGGTGGCTGTTTGATTGGAGGCCTGAGAAGGAGAACTCCCTTCAAAAAGGTTTTGCACAAAGAGTGGGACATGATGGGATTTCCCATGAAGCCAAAATGATAATTAGAGATGGCAGATAACTGAACTCTAACTGTAGTGGCTGCAGCTCCTTCATGAAAGATGGATGCAAGGAAGGACAAAATAGATTCTATAGGAGCTGTGTATGGAACTAAGCCTTGGTTTACAGCCCAAATAGAGAACCTTTTCCATTTGCTGGAGTATAACTTCCTAGTGGAGGGCTTGTGGGAGGAAATGAGAATGTGCTTGAAGGTGAGAGGGAAACGCACCTGGCTATTCATGGAACTGGAGCAGCCATTCTGTCAATTTTAGGGTGTGGATGGTCAGATGGAATTGGCCCGATTGATGAATCAGGAGGTGTGGAGATAGTTCCAGAATCCATGGTTCCTCCAATAGGTAGGGCCACAGGAAGGGAAACCAGACTTGATGAGGCCAGTAAGGAGCAATGAGGATCAGGGTATGCCTCAGCTGTTTTGCTTTCTCTATTACCTTTGGAATGAGAGGAAAAGGTGGGAAGGCATAAATGAGTCCTGGGGGGCCAATCGTGGACTAGAGCATCCCTGGGTGACATCTCCGGATGGGGAATTAGGGCAAAGTAGCTGCTACATTTGGTGTTCAGATGTGTGGCGAATAAGTCACAGCAAAGCTGGCCCCATCTGTGAAAGATTTCTTTCACAACTTCTGCTTTCAGGGACCACTCGTGAGGCATGAGGATTGCTCGACTGAGTTTGTCTGCTATCACATTGGACTTCCCCAGGATGTGCGTTGCTACCAGAAAGCGTTGTGTGTCCATTGCCCACTTCCAAACTCTTAAAGCCTCTCTGCAAAGCAGATAAGATTTGGCTCCCCCCTTGCTTGTTTATGTACCACATGACAGACATGTTGTCTGACTGAATAGCAATTGTCCCGGTGGGAAGAGAAAACTGTGAAGTGCTTGCAACGCATATAGCACCGCTTTCATCTCCGGAACACTGATGTGCAAATGGTTTTCGTGGTTCTGCCAAGTACCTTGGACCATCATTCCCAGATAATTCCCTGCCCACCCTATCTGGGAGGCGTCCGTGATCAAAATTGCTTTTTCTTGAGAGGGGAACAATTGGACAACCTAAAAGAAGTTGATCCGTATGCAACCACCATGTCAGATCCTTCTTGCAGGTGTTTGTGGTGAGAATCTGATGAGACAGGGGAAGATCCTGCATTGACCATTGGGAAAATAGTAGCCACTGAAGTACTCTCATGTGCAGATGGGCTAAACTAATAGAATGGAGGAAGCCATTATCCCTAGGACTTGGACTATCCTGGCCTGAACTTTGTGACTGTTTAGCAAAGATCTGACTTGGTTGCATAATGAATCTACTCTTTCTGGTGTTAGTCTTGCTGACATGGTGGTTGAGTATTTCTGAGCCTAAGAATACAATGTGCTGCGATGGCGATAAGGCTGATTTTGTTAGGTTGACTGTGATGCCTAAACTGGTGCACAAGAACAGAGTCTCGTCTCTGGTTCTGATCAGTTGATACTTGGTGGTAGCAGCGAGGACAGTAATCTAGGTACGGAAACACCTGGAATCCTTGATGTCTAAGGTGAGCCATCACCACTGCCTTACATTTGGTGAACACTCTGGGGGCTGTAGTGAGGCCAAAGGGCAGTGTTTGAAACTGAAAATGACTGGCTCCCAGCCAAAAGCGTAAGTGTCTTCTGGAGCACCTGTTCATTTTGATGTGGTAGTACACGTCCTGAAGATCTATTGAGCACATCCAATTGTCTTTCCTGATAAAGGGAAATATTGACTGCAGAGTGATCATTCGGAACTTCGATTTCTTTACGGACTTGAGTTTGCTGAGATCTAGACTTGATCTTCAGTCCTCTGTCTTTTTTGGAACTAAAAAGAATCATGAGTAAGTTCTGGATCCTATTTGCTCTGTGGGGACTTCTTGGATGACTCTTTTTTACAGCAATGAGATGACTTCTGATGTTGTACAGTCTAGTTGAATGGATGGCATGGGCTGGAAGAGACCGGTTTACCAGGGGATTGGAAACAAAGGGAATCAGGTAACCTCTGGATATTACGGTTTGTACCAAACAGTCTTGTGAAATGTATTGCCAGGTGCTTGGGTACAGCGATAGATGACCCCCGACTGCCTCCAGAGACGGACAGTCGGGCAAACCCTCAGGGGTGATGGAAGGGATGATCAGGGAAGGTTTCTCTATCTCCTGGTGTTGCAGACCTCATCTGCCACAAGGACAATGTCTTCCATTATATTCTCCCCCTCTGCCCCTAGGGGAGGGTTGACCTTCTGCCTGAGGGAAACCTTTTTGGGATTTACGGAACCACATTTTCCCTCCCATATGACCCTTGGGATAGGGTCTAGAAGGAAGGGAGAAACTAACTCCGACAGCAGATAAGGTTTTCCCTTTCTGCTTGCACCTGGTCAAGGTCTCTTTCACCTGAGGTCCAGAAAGAGATGAACCATCAAAGGAGACGCTGGTGAAGGAAGACTTAAAGGATTCCATGAAGTTACAAAGATGCATCCAAGAATGTCTCCTCAGAGAGATTCCTGCTGCGGCTGCCCTACTCACTCCATCCGCTGCATAAGAAATCAGCCTCATGGAGGAGTTAGCTATCGATGTAAGGGTGGAGAGCTGCGCAGAAACGTTATCCATGGATCCCAGAGCTACTGAACCTTGAAGGGTATCTCCCAACTCCTTCAGGAGATCCCTCTGAAGATGAGTGAAATGGGTAAGGTACTTTAGCGATCTTAAGCTAAATGCAGCTGAAGAGAAGGTACGCTTTCCATACCTATCCATCTTCCTGGACTCCTTGTTAGGAGGATGGAGGTTGGAAGATGTCTCTGACAACCCCCTCTTGGTGGCCGCTGCTACCACCATAGCTTCAACAGGGACCTCTTTGGAAAGAAAGGTCTTCATCTTCTGTAGTAGTTATAAATTTGTTTTGCTTCCATGGGACAGGCTCCAATGTGTCTGGGGAGGTCCAGGCTTTCTGCGATATTACCCCCAAGAGCTGGTCATAAGGCAGTGTCACCCAGGAGGTGGAAGGTCTGGAACCAAAGGCCTCAAGATACACCGATTCATTCTCAGTAGGGTTAGAGGTCTTACAATCACCCCTCTAAGGATTTCTAGGATGTCAGAAAAGGAGACATCCTCAGAGGGGGATCTAGGGAACCCTTCTGATTCCTCCAAATCAGTGTCTGACATGACAGACTCAGGTGAGTCAACATGCTTCCTCTTACAAAGTCTCTTCCAAGGGAGCTCTCCAGTGGGATAATCTGGGGAGGTCTCGAAAGAGGGGGCATCTCCAATGGGGGCTGCTCGAGTCTCTAGTTCCCTATGTTGTGGGGGTGGTAGGGGAGAAGAGGTTGCTGTCGGCTGCTGGTGGGACATCGGTTCCAAGGGTATGGCTTTTGCAGAGGATAAAGCCTCCTCTATTGCTTCAAAGGCCTCCCCCCCCCCCGCTCCGAAGAAGACCTCCACTCCGAGGAGACGGATGGTCAGCTCCGAGCAATGGGGAATGGCTCCAAAGTAGATGTGGGAACTGGGCTGAGTCGAGCCGAAGCGCCAATAGGAAGGGATGGTTCCGAAGAAAACCCAGGGTGACTATCCCTCTTGGAATCACCTCGAGAGCGTCAGCTCCCAGATCCCTCTGCTCCCGACTGAGCCTCTGAGGATAGAGTTATCAGTTCTGAAGAAGCAGGAAGAATCCTAGGAACTGAAGGATCCAACATCGAGAAACCTAAAGTGATTGGCTCAGAGAGCGAAGCAGTCGGAGGAGGAGCAGTAGATTGCAAAAGGGTCAGCTCCAAAGCCTTTGGGTCCAGAGGGGTCAATTTTCTAGCCAGAGCTGAGTGAGAAAGCAACCTCTTCACCACCCGCTCGATGTCCTCATCTGACAGTGTCCTGGAGGATCGGGTGGAGACAGAAGGAGATCTCCTCCTCTCCAAAATAGGAGATCTCAAGGTAGGTGAGACAGGGTCAATCTCAGGTAACTGTCTCGATACCGAAGGTTGCCTCAGCACCGAAGAGACTGGCGGCACCGAGACAGAAGAAGCGGAATCAGAGCCAGAACTCCTTGGGTCCATTGCTTTGGACTTTTTCGACGGTTCTAAAGCTGGAGCTGAAGATTTTTGTTTAGTAGTCTTAGGAGCTGTCTGACCAAGTTCCAGCTGTTCCTGGACGGAACTGGTCATGAGACCCCTTATCTATCAGTTTGCGTTTCCTCTCATTCAAAACCCTGGTACTGAAGGCATGGCGAAAGGTACAGGGCTCTTGCAACTGGGCTTCACCTAAGCAGTACACACAGCTAAGCTAATGTGACTATCTGTCAAAGACATTTTCTGTGAACATTTATCACATCTTTTAAACCCCAAAGGGCGATGGTCCTTGTGTTCTCTGTCCTTATCCTTAGACATGCTAACAAGAACTAAAAAAAGCTACCTAGAAAAGATAGACAATCATGCTAACTATACTAACAATACTATCTACTGAGGTAAAACTACCAACAGTAAAGACAGAAAAAGGAAAGATTCTATATTTCATTTATTTTCTTTCTTTCTTTTTTTTTTGAAGAAACACACAGGGAGGAAAGGCCCTCTAACGTAAAAGGGCAACTACGACCCTCTAACTGAAACGGGCCGTACAATCTTATGGGGGGGTAGCGGTCAAACACTCAGTACTAGCTACAAGGAGAAAAAGATGAAGAAAAAGGTTGTGAAAAAAAAACAAGATTTAGTAAATAAATCTTCTACTTAGTCAACGAGCCAGTAAAGAGGCAACCTTGAAGCTTTCGCGGCAAACGAGATCTAGGGAATTGTCGTGAGGTACCACAGGATAGGGGTTAGCCTCAAGCCAGTAAAAGCTCTTGAGCTTTAGTATCGGCTCCGAACTCATCCAGCAGGAATTACGGCGAGATAGGACTACATAACATCTTATGCTTTGGGAGTGCAATGAGTTAGCAGACATTAAAACTTCCCTACAGGGTACTCTGTGAGAAATACTGGGTATGCATATGGTTGTAATGAAGGAAATATTTTGAGCTGGGATGCAGAATGTGACTTGCCTAGACACAGTAAGGAAGGTCTTCTTAAGTTTAATTCTGGCGGCTGCCAAACAAGCAATTACTAGAAAAGGGAAATCAAAGTCTAAACCAACCATATTTGAAGTAGTTAATATTGTAAAAATGATAAAATAACTGGAAGTGAGTCTTTAGAAAAGGGCAGAAGCAATTAAATATCTTCTCCTCTTCTTCTTTTGGCTTTTCCTGGTTAGGGGTCACCACAGTGGAACAATGTTCCGCAGAACGATTGGCAGTCGAGTTTTATGGTGTTGAGTTGCCAGCCCGGTGCCCAACCTTCCATAGAAGGTACAAACATGCACACACTCACACCTAGGGCCAATTTAGAGTGCCCAATCCATGTACAGCATGTCTTTGGGATGTGGGAGGAAAACGGAGCACTCTCTGGAAACCCACATGACTGCAGGGAGGACATGCAGACTCCCTACAGAAGGTACCCCAGCCGAGAATCAAACCACAGAACTTCTTGCTGTGAGGTGGCAATGCTAACCACTGCACCACCACAGCTGCCCGACAGAAGCAATTACATATAAAACATTGAAATTGTGGGAACAGTACATTCAGAATAATGTTTTGGATGAGAACTGCGGTTTAAGGGAAGGCAAACATTGAGCAATTTATGTAATGTTGGATTGGTCATAATTGTTCAGAAGACTATATGTGATGTACAATATTTGTAACTGTGAACATGTTAATATGGTTTATTTTTTATATATACATTTACATTTTCCTATGTCATAAGTGATAATTTCAATAAAATGTTTAAAAAAATAGTACAGGAGCAGTATGCCTACTCATCAGCTGTTCTACTGTAAGTGTTCTCACTCTAGGGTAGATTTTTACAGACACAAACAGGTATATAAAACTTCCAAGCCCTGAAGCGATACTCCATTGCTTAGCCCCTGCACACAGAAGTACGAACATGCAAGAAATGACCAACATGAAGACCTGAGATTACCACAGTGAGGGACCAAAAATTATATAAAACAAGTGATTTTTACATATTAGGAAATTTGAGTGTTGACATTTGTTGTGTGTGTGTGTGTCTGTATGTATATGTATGCAAATGCACATCGAAAGATTAAATATATACATTAACTACTAAAACAACCATTTGAAAAGTGATGGTGGCATACAGAATTATGCACTGAGAAGCTTACCAGCCATTGTGGGTTGCTGAGGTTCTACCTTTTCCACATTTTTCTCTTGCTGCTCTGGAAGAAGTGGCTCAATTTTTGCAGGTTCTGTAGTCACAGACAGTGTACTGAAAGTGCTAATCACAAGAATAGCTAGACCTATCCAAAGTACAACCTGTAAAGCAATACAGAACATGTACACAATTTTAAAACCATTTTATTTACAAGAAAAATTTTCTATATTACTGTTTTTACTCTGTTAATACAACTGCTCTCCCCTTCTTCATCTATATATCGAGTTTCCATTAACAAAGCACTCTTATATCTTCCAATATTTAAATTATTCCATATGACATACTATAAATTAACAGCAGTACATATACTTCAATGACAAAATGTTGGAGTTTTCAGAATTAGTTTTGGGCTATTAAAACAGCTGTTTTCTTCTGATTCGTCTAATGGATTAACTTTATTTATCTGGACCCCCTCTAACAGTAGGAATATCAGAACTATGGAAGACAACTCAAGGTAAAGTAGTAAGGCAGAATACTATGCAAACTTGGATACCAACTACAGAAGCAATCATAAGTAAGTTAAGAGTCCATATAAAGTGAAATACATTGTTAATGTTCAAGAAATTAACTCTTTCTTCTGTCTCTCAACCAGAATGTACAAACACACTGCTATAATATAGTACAATAGATTACTTAAGATGGCATACTATTTATATGCACTCTAATGACATACTAATGCCTTAATGCTTTACAGTAATGGAAATATTTCTGCCATGAAAAACAGCCCTACCCATACTGCTCAACTTCTTAAAGCCAGAAATCTGGACAAAGCCTACCATAATGGAAGGACAAAGGCCTAAATATAGGGATAGGTTTTAAATATTACTCTTATAAGCTTAGAAAGTTGCTAGAATAAAAGGATTTAACAGGATTTGTGTTAGCATGCATTTTCTGAAGGAAATAAAGTCTGAAATTCAAATATATGTCAATAATTTGTGATTTCAATCCTCAGTGATTTAACAAAGGAATGCAGAAGGTCAGATGGTAGTGGATATTGTGAAAAGAATGGACATGGCTGTGGTGAATACGTATTTTAACAAGAGGGAGGAGCATAGGGTGACATACAAGAGTGGAGGAAGATGCACACAGGTGGATTAT
>NC_056735.1:496180263-496233120 GCF_019279795.1 Protopterus annectens | reverse complement strand
GGATATGTACGAGGGTAGTGTGACAGCAGTGAGGTCTGCGGTGGGAGTGACGGATGCGTTTAAGGTGGAGGTGGGGTTACATCAAGGATCAGCTCTGAGCCCTTTCTTATTTGCAATGGTGACGGACAGGTTGACAGACGAGATCAGACAGGAGTCCCTGTGGACTATGATGTTTGCAGATGACATTGTGATCTGTAGTGAGAGTATGTAACAGGTGGAGGTGACCCTGGAGAGATGGAGATATGCTCTAAAGAGAAGAGGAATGAAGGTCAGCAGAACTAAGACTCTATGTGTGTGAATGAGAAGGAGGATAGAGGAATGGTGAGGATGCAAGGAGTAGAGGTGGCGAAGGTGGATGAGTTTAAATATTTGGGTTCAATAGTTCAGAGTAACGGTGAGAGTGGAAGAGAGGTGAAGAAGAGAGTACAGGCAGGATGGAGTGGGTGGAGAAGAGTGTCAGGAGTGATTTGTGACAGATGAGTACCTGTAAGAGTGAAAGGGAAGGTCTACAAGCGGGTAGTGAGACCAGCTATGTTATATGGGTTGGAGACAGTGGCATCGACAAAAAGGCAGGAGTTTGAGCTGGATGTGGCAGAATTAAAGATGTTAAGATTTGCACTGGGTATGATGAGGGTGGACAGGATTAGGAATAAGTACATTAGAGGGTCAGTCCAGGTTGGAAGGTTTGGAGACAAAGCCAGAGAGGCACGATTACGTTGGTTTGGACATTTGCTGAGGAGGGATGCTGAGTATATTGGGAAAAAGATGCTAAGGATGAAGCTACCAGGTAACAGGAAAAGAGGAAGGCCTAAGATAAGGTTTATGGATGTGGTGAGAGAGGACATGCAGGTGGTTGGTGTGACAGAGCAAGATGCAGAGGACAGGAAGAAATGGAAACAGGTGATCTGCTGTGGCGACCCCTAACGGGAACAGCCGAAAGACGATGATGAATCTTCAGTGATTTGCCAGAAAACCACAAATATTATGAGGAACAGAGCAAATATTTGAGGCAAAAATCTGGACATTCTGTGAAAATCTTGACAGTTGAGAGGTATGGCACTACCCCTCAAAGATGTTTAAAAGTGCCCAGTGTTGTAAGATGACTGTTGCAGGGATAAAACAGTTAAGAGTTTTTTTTTTTTAACATAATCGGTGTTCTTTCATAACATACTGGAAATAAATAGTTTCTTTCTTTACTTTTGGTAAAAAAGGCAACATGGTGGCTCAACATTAAGATCTCTGCATCATAGTTCCTGAGTTCAGGTATTACCTGGAGTTAATATGCTTTTTCCATACCTGTTTGAGTCTTTTCCAGATACACCAGTTTCCCCCCACCTCCCAAAATGATGCTGGTTGACCACACATTAAATTATCCATATGTATCACAATGACCCTTCCCTTGTGACCTTGGTTGAGGCTGTAAAAGTCCAATGACTGGTCCATTTGCTGGTTAATAAATGTTAATAAATCGATCTCTTAGGAAAAGGGAATATGAGGTTACTGTTATGAACACTACTCTTGACACGATCATTTTTGTTAAACTTTTTTTGTAAATTAAATAAATGATTCATTGACATTTCTGCAATTTAGATGAAACTCAAAATTGGTGCTGAAGCTTTAAATCACAGCTATATTGAAAATGATTCAAATAACACACAGCGTAGTTCTGAAAACAGCAGGAATTTATTATATCTCCAGATACATTCTATAATTACAATACACTTGATTTAAAATTTAATGTGAGTGTACCATTACACAGCTAGCAGACCTGCGGACTCCCTCTTTTTGCTCCATCTCAATATTAGAAGCATTAACAATAAAGTCCATAGCTTGCATGCCATGCTTGATATCCACTCCCCGGACATAATGTGTTTATCAGAAACTTGGCTCAAACCAAGCACCAAGGATGAGGAAATTATCCCTCCTGGATATAACATCATCAGGGCTGATCGTACAACCAGAAAGGGTGGTGGAATAGCTGTGATGTTCAAGAACTCCTTGAGCATCACAATGAATTCACTGCAACCCCCAAACGTTCCAAACCTGGAACTGATTGCTCTTAAGATATCCTAAACAGACAAAAAGTATTAATCTCATAGTAACCTACCTACCACCGGGCAAAATGTAGAAAATCTTGAACAAACCCTTAGTTGGCTTGCTAATAACTATCCCCAAGAAACAATAATATTAGGAGATGTTAATATAGACTGGTCTCTACTCGGCCCAATCAAATCCTCTCCCATTAACTTACATGGTTTCTCCCAAAATATTCTTTCTCCCACTAGAATTGGACATGCACAACAAAAGGAGAGCATTATTGACTGGATTCTTACTAATAGGAATCCAAATAACTATACCACAGGGACCCTTCCCAACGACCTTAGTGACCACCTTGCTACCTTTATTATAAAACACAAATGTTCAAATAAGACTCCCCCCATAGCTAGATTAGTAAGGAATAGCAAGAATTTTGTCCCTGACCAATTCTAGCTGATCTCAAGGCTTGTAACTGGCACATCCTAAAACCCTATCCTTAGATGAAAGTGTTACATACTTTAATAACACTTTCCTCAAGATACTCAATTCCCATGCTCCTAATGGACTTACGAGAACTAAGGAATGTATAGCACCCTGGCTAACACAAGAAACTATATCCAAAATTAGAATCAGAGACCAGGCCTGGAATAAGTGGAGAACCACAAAACCCCTAGACCGCATCAAGTTCCTCCAGCTAAGAAATTCAACCAAAGTAGCCGTTAAATCTGATAAAAAACAA
The DNA here is from genome assembly GCF_019279795.1 of Protopterus annectens. Lineage (NCBI taxonomy): Eukaryota > Metazoa > Chordata > Ceratodontiformes > Protopteridae > Protopterus > Protopterus annectens. Next base: position 496,230,344 of record NC_056735.1, on the reverse strand, counting down.
TATTTCTGTCACCTCCAAGACAAACATCAGTATAATCCTAAAAAATTCTGGGCTGGTTTAACCGCTTACTTCATCCTGGTAAGTCTACTACCCCCACCCCCGACAAACTCATGGACAATGACCCAACAGAAATAGCCAACTCCTTTAATTCTTTTTTCACTGAGACCATCCAGTCCCTTGCCAGCAAGCTTCCCACGCCTCCCTCAGTGACAACCCCAACTATAAATACAACCCAAACGGCCTTTAACCTACAACCCATCTCCACCTCCTACATTCGCACCCTCTTGAAAAAATTGAAACCAACCACCCTCGCGGCAGATCTGCTCCCTGCCAAATACCTACAAATAGCATCTGATGCCATAGCCTACCCTGTATCAATCTTGATCAACCGGACCATTTCTGAAGCATCTATTCCTCTATCTGGAAAATCTCTTATATCATCCCCCTCCACAAGGAGGGCCTCCACTGAAACCTCCAACTATAGGCCCATAGCCATACTGTCTCCCTTAGCCAAAATTATGGACGCTGTGTCCATAAACAACTCATTACCTATCTCATACATAACAACCTCCTATCAAATACCCAACATGGCTTCCGCCATCACAGCACAACCACAGCTCTTCTCTCCTTTGTAGACTCAGTCAACCACAATCGCAATAATAAACTAATATCCTCTGCGCTCTTTCTAGACCTGTCGAAAGCCTTGATATGGTCAACCACCAACTACTGCTTCAGGCACTGGAAACCTTACATCTTAGTAAACTAACCATAAGTTGGTTTAATGCCTATCTCTCTAGCAGAAAACAGGCGGTCCAGTGGCAAAACAGCCTATCAGACCTACTCCCAACTAATATTGGTGTCCCCAAGGATCTATCCTTGGTCCCCTTCTTTTCTCCATTTTCATAAATGGCCTACACTCAATTATTCCCAAAGCCACCTGTATTCAATACAGATGACTCCACCCTGATCTGCTCTGACGAATCTCGCCAAACTCAAGCCACAACCCAAAACTGCTTCTCTACTGTCGAAAAATGGTTCTCGAACTTAAACTCTTACTTAACCCTACCAAAACCAAATTACTTCTCTTTTCCCCACTTCAGTGACTGCTCAAACTATAGAACCCCTCAACACCAACAATCCCACTTTCCATGTGTCCTCCAATAATGGGACCATTATCTACCCATTATCCAATACCAAACTACTAGGGGTGACCATAGACCATAAACTTAAATTTGATATACATGTAAACTTAACTATTAAATCGGTTAACAGAAAACTTGGGTCAATGTATAGAATAAAGGCCTTCTTAACTCCGCACACCAAACTAACTATTGCCCGAACCCACCTACTCTCCACACTCCTCTATGCCTCCCCGATATTCTCCTTCCTAAACAAGAAAGAGCTTAATAAACTAACAACTACCTACAATCACATAGCCAGATTCATAACAGGAACCCTATCGCACTCATCACTGCCTAAATTTAAGGTCTCGAATGGCTGGAACTGCCCAATTTACTCAAATTCAACCAGCTAACTGAGGCTTTTAAAATTATTAACCATCCAGATAAAACTCCCTCACTGAACAAAATACTTACCCCGTACTCAACCTTAACTCCTCAGGTCTTCCAAAAGTCTACAAGTAAGGACCATTAAACCTAACAATGCTGGTGGTGATGCACTATATGCCAATTCCATTGGCAAATCCTGGAACGCCCTACCAAACAACCTAAGACTTATGCCCTCTCAGCACCAATTTAAATGACATCTTAGAGCATACTTGAAATCCAAATGGTTATGCCCTTGCTCCAGTCCAGACTAATAAGCTATTGTCCCTGCCGTACCTAGGCTTCTCTCAGCCTCCACCTAACCCAAAAACCAAAGAACACTCTATTTAGCCCTGCTTGTCTGGCTGTTCAAATCTGTACCTCGTTAAATCATTTAATAATTCTTGCTTCTCTTATTTGGTCTTTAAGCATCAGTGTATTTAATTGTACTCACTTGTTATAGGTTTATCATTGTATTTGTATTAACCAGTATTAACTTGCGTAACAACATCATTGTATTTGTTAATCTAACTATGACCTTGGAGCTTTTCTCCCCGGGCCTCCACTGAAAATGGACATGTATCCAGTTGGACTAGCCCGGTCAACAAATGTAAAATAAAATAAATAAATAAATTTCTCAAAATATGGTAGACACTGCAAATATGTGAAGTATGAAAAACAGAAGAACTGTACCACAAAATAACATTTTTTATAGGCAATGATAAAACCTAACAATGCTTCATTAGAAAAATGGAAAGGTACACTGTGGTCTATGAAGGAAAAGGTAAATGCACTCAGTCACTATCTTCCTTCACAGAGCACAGACTGCGGTCACTACACCTGACCTCGATACAGCAGGAGCTCTGCCATAAGGCCCCACTCATACAAATTTACTGAGAATTTTGTCATTGTATAATGTAAGCACATTTATCATGAAGAACCTTGATTTGTATTAACTTAATCAGTTAAATACATGCCTGCCCTGTGACTGAAAGTCTCTGTGAAATAGTCCATGCACTCCAAGGATCTCTTACTAAGTTGGGCACTGTTCCCTTTTTCTTGACCAATAGACTGTACCACATACACCAGTTATTTAGTCTCAGGAAATGACAGAAAACCTGTTTTGGTTTGGCATCTCTTTGTAAATTGCTTTGTACTGGCTATAAACTGATTGCTCTCAGTTATATTTAGACCTGAGGCCCACCTACCACAGTGAACAGAAAAAAACAATTCTCTCTCACACACTTCTCTAACCCAACAACAGCCAATCCCCAATCGTAGTGATCGAATTTTTGCTGTAATAAATGTTAGAAGCATATGAAATAAAACTACTGAACTACATGCCTAGATTACCCAACATAAGCCTAAGATTCTCGCTGTAACTGAAACTTGGCTTAACCCAGCATAAACAACTCCAAAATTACACCTCCTGGCTATAATATCATCTGTAATCACTGTATAAAAAGGAAAGGTGGTGGTACTGCTTTAATACTTCTCAGCACCTACCACACTTTCCCCTTACAGCAAACCAGTACTAAAATTCCGTTCAGTAGAGCTTCTTATTGCTTTCCTCAAAATAAACTATTACAAACAAATATGTATTACTGTCCTTTAAATTACTCCTGGTGACAATATAGCTATACTGGAAGGTATACTACATTGGATATCCATAACATTTCTACAAGTAAAAATACTACTAGGTGATGTGAATGTCAATTGGTTAGACATAAACTCTAAGTCTCCTGCATCTATTATGAACTAATATGGTTTCACACAACTACTTAATAGCCCCACACATTATAGCAAAACATCAAATACAAATTAGACTGCATCCTACTATCAGGCCCTAGCAAATACTCCACCACACGTACAATGTTAGACTCACTTACTGATCACCTCCCAATCTATATGGCCAGACATCTCACATACCAGTTAAACACACATTTAGAAAATAACATGCAACCTTTCCAAGTTTAACTCAGGGATGTTCATTACTACACTACCATCTATTAAGTGGAACTTTCTAAAAATCCTCCCTTTAGATGATGCTGTAAATGAATTCACTACAACTTTTATAAACATCCTAAATAGCCTTGCACCTCCTAGAAGGAAGAGACTAGAAACAAATAATGAAATTTGGCTAGACAAAAAGGATAGCATGCTAATGCAAGATTGAGAAAAAGCATGGAAAGAATGGCAAATCAATATCTGGAAAACTTCAAAATGCTTCACAATCTTACTAAAAAGTAAATAAATGAAGACAAAAACATACTATAATATCTTTCAGAATAATACTAAACATAACCCTAAAAAATATGGAAATTCATTAAAGAAATCTTACATCCCGGCTAAAAGTTCAATCCAAATCCCTCTCCCAATAACTCATCGTTCGAAACTGCAATACAGTTCAACTCTTATTTTATAGATAGTATAGTATCTCTAACCATGGATTCTTCAACATCTAATCCCAGCCCTGTCCAGCTGCCATATATCAACACATCCACTTTTACCCTCAAACCTGTCCCACATCCTATATAAAACTATTCTTAAACTTAAACTGTACTATTCTTGAGCTGATGACCTTCCAAGCGAGTATCTAAAAATAACAGACAATAGCATTGCCTACCCTGCCTCAATCCTTATAAACAGGTAAATCTAGAAATCTCACAGTCCCTCACTCTGGAAAAAGTCATATATTATACCTGCGTAGAAAGGAGGAAATTCAGCAGACATTAACAACTTTAGACCTATAGCAATCTTATCTCCTTCCTCGCCAAAATACTTGAAAAGTGTATTCAAACACAATCTCCTGCAGGAAAAACCTCCTATCCCCTACACAACATGGCTTCCATCTTTCCCACAGTACTAGCACTGCCTTTCTAACCTGTACAGATGCTGACAACAGAGCTAGAAACAACAGCAAACTAGTCTCTTCCTTATTTCTAAACTCTTCTAAACTCATCTAAAGCCTTTGACACAGTTTGTCTCAACAAACTTCTACTTCAAATGTCCTCACTAGGTCTCTCTCTCTCAGCCCACCCTTCTGTGATTCAAGAGCTACCTGTTTAATAGGTATCACAGGTTTACCACAAGGCTCTTGTCCTTGATACCCCCTCTAACATTTTCATAAACAACTTCATACTTCCACACAACAGGCTACCCTAATAAAATACAGAGATGGCTCAACTCTCATTTGCACATCTGACAACATGGTCCACCTCCAAAAAATTACTCGGGAAGCTTTGAAAGCTACTGAAATGTGGCTTTGTAACTCACAACTCATGTTCAACCCAAACAAGACCCAATTACTATTTTTCCCCAAATCCCTCTCTCATGAAAAACAAAATTTAAAGTTCTCTTTCTTGATAACACAACCATTGTAATAACTTCAGACAGGAAATTATTAGGGGTGATAGTGGATGATAACCTTACATTCAACCTGCACATACAAAATTGCATAAGAAAAACTCATGAAAAACTAGGGATGCTTTAGAGAGCCAAAATCTTACTCACCGATGCAAGTAAAACTACACTTGCCACTACTTATCTCTTCCCCACACTTCATTATGGTGCTCCCATCCTCACTAACCTCCAAGCTTCACAAAAATTAAAACATGCAAAATGCTATAACAAAATGATCCAGCATACATCTGCCTGTCCAGCACTAAAAATCATTCTACACAATTATGTTCCCAGTCGGTCAAGATCGAATGACCAAAAACTCCTGTCTGTCTATAAACCTATCAAATCTGCTGGGCATGGTCTGTACTCATGCAAGGCTGATAAAGCCTGGAACTCCTTACGTGTATCCATCAGGTTAATACCCTCCTTCTCATATTTCAAAACCACTCTGAAAGACTTCCTAGCTAAAATCTGGCTCTGTTCTTGCTCAAAACCAGGATAAACTACATCGCTAGATGTATATTTTCATTTACCTTAAGCCTGTTTTTCTCTTACTTCATATTGCAATTCCTGTTTGCATTAGAGTAATTTACCTTGAATTTCACTACAAACTGTCTAAAATTTCTCTAAATATAAAATGGTTGTCATATAACTTGCATAGATTCTTAACCAATGTTTTTATATTACATCTAATTTGTTACAATTATTTAAACTGCAGATGCTTTTGTCTTATTTTTATGATTACAAAATTGTTGTTTTTAAAATGTTTTGTCATAATTTGGAGTTTTTTCTCTCTAGGCCTCCAATGAAAATGGACTTCTACCCAGTCGGACTTTTCTAGTACACAAATGTCAATCAATCAAATCAATCAATCACATTATAATTCTTCGGAATTAGTAGAGTTGGTGAAGTACTCCTCATAACAGCAAGATGACATACTGTTGTAACAATATTCCTAACATTTGGGGCTATACTCACTAACATCAGTATACATTCTGCTTGTTGCAGGCCTTTCTGTATGAGTAACACTAGTTTTTAAAAAACAGATTTTGAAAATATTTGTAACAGCAAAACGTTTTGAAAAATCTCAAAACAAATCAAAATGCTATATGCAGAATGTACAGCAAACTACAAAATGAAATGTATAAAAAATCATGAGCACATTTATAATAAAAACTAATAATTTAAGCTAACATCTATAAAAATACCCAAATAGTTTGCCAAGTGTTAAACTCATTTTTAAATGTATTAGTTGAGCTTAGTGTTAATGGATATTTCAAAAACTACTGCAATGAAATGAGACAAAGAAATTTCATAAAAGTCCATCTATTAAACAGTAACGTGTTGTTTAATAAAAACAAAAACAAAAATAAATCTTCCAGAATTGTGGCCTCATTACTGACATTAGGATTAACAATCTTTAAAACTTCTTGCCGGAAAATAATCATTTATTTTATTTTTTATTTGACATTTGTTAACCGGGGGTAGGTCCAACTGAGCCCAGAGACCCATTTTCGGTGGAGACCTGAGGAGAAAAGCTCCAGTGTAAATACAAACAGTAATAACATACATTTTGAGATTAGAATCCAGACAAAATTGAGCTAACAATTAACTTTAACAATTCAATACAAACAGTAATAACATATGTTTTTGATATTTGCTACAAACAAAAGTGAGCTAACAATTGACTTTAAAAGTAAAAAAAAATGGAAAAAAACTGAAGGTACATATAACATATACAGGTAATGTTTAACCTGATGACTTTAATTTCCTTTAATTTTAAGAAAAAAGTTCAAAAACTGTTTAGCGACCACCAAAACAAAATGTAACTGCATGTGCATTTCTGCAGACCTTACAAAGTGAAGAGAATCAGAAGGAAATTATGAAGTAATGTTTTGTAGGAGCTGTGTATCCAGTGAAATATATCCTAAACTGGATACAACATTCAGTAAAGGAAATATTTTTTTTCAAATAGTAACTATAATTTTCCCATAAAAAGTTAAATTTAAGACAGCTGTCATACTTTTCACCTAAAGGACAGCAGAAAAAGTATTAATGGCTTGAATTACATAGTGAAATGAACAAGAAATAGAATTCTTATTAACCACAGCTAAAATCAATTTATCTGGATGCTCTATTTTAAGCTAATGCACATCTCAAATTGTAATATTTCACTTAAAACTAAAACTATTATACTGACAAAAACAGTGCATCCTGATGATAAATTATTAACAATCTCAAAATGATATGGACATATAAGGGAATCCTAAAAATGTTGAAAATTAAAATATATTTTGAATTTGAGCAGTCTTTTTCATAAACATATAGTTCCTAATCAAAATATTTTTGTTATTCAAACAGGCTGTAAAAACAAAACACACAATTTATGAGTACTGCCAGTGTTCCAATTCAAAACTTTCCACTTGAAACTGCTTGTTCAGATGACTGGCAGCAAGTTAACAAAAATAATTTTGTTTAGGGGCACAAGGCCCTCTTTCCCCCAAACTCTAAATATACTGCCTCCAAAGTCACACCACCTTGAGGCGATCATATGTCCAAGACCAAGTCTGTGTGTTTGAGTCCCTGACACTCAAATACATGAGTGTACAGCTGTGAGAATATAAGATGTGAACTTTCACTGTATTCATTTTAGCAATGCAGCAGGAAAGGTGAAGATCATGGATTACAATTTGTTTTAATTACATTTGCCTAAATACAAACCAATAAGGGAATACAATATTTACTACATAATTAATAGTGTGAAATATCTTAGAAGACCTAGCTATCAAACAATATATACAAAGCTCTGGAATTTTATGTGCTCCTGCAGTTTTGGCAACAGTCAGTTTCAAAGAAGATACTCTAGTTGATTTTGGGAATCAAATATATTTAGGGCAAAATAGAAATTGTTTAATATTTTTGGACTTAATGACAAAGTCTGGCCAGACTCACATGCAAAGCCATGGAAAGATTTATCATGGACCTAATAAATAAGGACACATGAAACCTCCAAACAAAACACCTATTTCAGTGTGGACTGGTCAAGGGCAGGTCATGTTTTCACAACCTGGTGACTTGTCTGAAAAGGTTACCAAAGCAATGGATGAAGGTAAAATGATACACAGCTCATATCTTTGACCTGGCCAAAGCTTTTATCACAATCTCCCACTCAGGCATAGTAGAAAAGCTAAATAAATTGCTGGATTGGCAACTATCCCACAGACATGACACAGGAGAGCAAAAGAGGGGAAACTACTTCCACAGAGACCAGTCATACGTAGAATGCTCAGGGCTCAGAGTAGGGGCCTCTCCTGTTTGGCATCTACCTCTCTGAAGTAAAAAACAATGCTGAAGGGCTTTGGCTGACTATGTTTGCAGACGACTGCAAGCTACAAGCAGTCACTTAATCTCCAAATGATTTAGACATGCTGCAGGAAGGTTTGTCCTAAACAAATTACTAGTGCCAACATTTTTGCATGACTTTAAATACCGAAAATGCATGACTGTATTGTTTAAGAAGTCATCTATCCTGGGAAACTATCATATTGACAGTACACCCCTAAGAGCTGAATCAGTTTTTCTGGATTTGGGAACAGCTGGAGAGGCCACAAAAGTACCTCACAAAATGGATCCTAGGCCTTAAAAATACGTCCTACACAGACAGACTCAAGAAACTTCAGCTGTTCTCAGTCTCTTATCATCTACTTAATGGTGATCTCTGCTTGACTTACAAAGCCATGTCTGACCCAGCCCTAGTTGAAATGCTATACCTAAAGAAATCCCATTTCCCCCGCGCCACATGTTCCAGAGATCACAACCTCATTACCACAATTAACAGAACATGCTGGAGGGACAGGTTCATCTCCCAAAAGACTGCCCACATTCTGGAATAAGCTTCCCATTCATATCAAGCAGAGCACCTAACTGGCCGTCTTCAAGAGAAATCTTGACGAGTGGATGGGTAACAAAAAGTTCACCCCAGCGATCCCTCCAGTTGCCCTACTGGATAGGGGCACTGAGAACTAACATCAGGTGGCACGGCACCTGGGCTAGGCTTGTAAAGGCTCCAGGGCCATTAGCCAAGTACACACCTATGAACCTTTTATGTGGACAGTGTCCTAACCTTTCACCAATGTGTGTCCACTGTCATAAAAAAGTCCTGTTATATTCCACTGCTTATAAACAAAGGGTTTGTGTCTAGATCTAAAAATGTCATTATCCCTCATTAGACCATTCAGTACAATATCTATTTTGGTATGCAACTGTCCAAACACATGCAATAACTGGAATACCAAGAGAGATACCTTAAAAGGATACAAGGCCTAAACAATATCTCCTACATGGACGTACTCAAAGCCCAGTCAGTATACTTGGTATCTTACAGACTGCTAAGATGTGACCTGTGTGCGGCATACAAAACATTTTCTGACACAATACTGATGGGCTTAATGCACAACAGCAAGTTAAATGGCACCAGAAATACTCTGTACAGGGATATAAATCTCTTCAGTATCATGGACAGAATGGCTTGGAGGGATAGGTATATCTTGGACAGGATACAGTTGCTCTGGAACAGACTCCCCATCCACGTAAAAGAAACTCATTCCTGTCCACGCTCAAACGCAATTAGGATCTATATATGAGCATTAAAATACCTACACTAGGACTGCTCCGGTACTACTAATGGACACAGGAAGCACCTACATTCTTTATCCCACACAAGAGTCCCCTCAAAATTATTTATGGTATTATTCCAGTAATTCACATTATGGGTGATACATAATTATCAACAATAGGTTGGGTAAGATGATCTAATGACAAAAGGAATAAGTTAATTCAAGCACCAAAAGGGAAATTGGCTTGGCTTAAAATGTCCTGCAAGAAAGTACTCATTCTGATCACAGATACTTTTCATAGCAATGCAAATCTGAAAGGGTCACATTTTAACATTCAATTTTATACTGTACCAATGGCCAACTATATTTTGACAGTAAAAACTCATCAGCACTATTTTACATATTTTTTAACAAACATTTTACATTACTGGTATTTTTTAAAGAATTTAAACTTGAAGGATTACAAAACTGGTAATCAACAAGTAAAAGAAGTACGGCAATTTCATGAACATCAAATAAATAATTATCAAAATAATGAATTGCTAAAATCCATGAAATTTTATTTGAAGGGCATTGAAAATAAATGGTTACTTCATCCTCAACAGATAAAATTAAGATTTTTATGATTAAATAAATGACCAAACTGAATAACTGAATTCCGTAGTAAGAGCAGAATGGGGGTGGGCAATATCAAATAACACAAAGGGCAGCACTGTCTTGTTCCCTTTTTATTATGTCTAGTTTAAATTGCATATCATTACTAAATAGGAAAGTAGGCTGAATATAGTGTCTTGATAATACTGTTTATAAATGAAGGTACAAAATGACTTGACATTTCTCCAGTACTTAAAGAAAAAAACAATGTTTTTTCAGCCTTCCTTGGTAAAAAGCTCAAGTGGTTGTCTGGTCTTGAATTAGTTTTGAGGTTGTAAAAGCTGCTCGGAAGACAAACAGGATAAGAGGCATGAGCACCTCTAATCTACTTGCTAACACAGCACCTTAACGTTACAATTCAAGTTTAGTAAAACAATCTGCTTGTAAAAAAGAATATGATACCTCTACTTTTATAAATCAAACAGTATTTATCAAACATTTCATGCACTAAACGTATTTCAATATTTGTGAAAAAGTAATCCAGCTCTGGTGACATAGAAGGATAAGTTCCTGATTACAGTTGGGGTGACCAAAGTTTGATTAAGGACTCCGGAGCTTGACAAAGCTGGCAAAGGAGAACGGGCATGCCCATCCTAGGGTGAGGGGATTGAGCTGCAGTGTGCTGCCATATACACTTGAAGGGTCTATATTAAATCAGCAAAAACTTAAAAAAAGTGAACAATGATGCATCGACCCCATGTAAGCGAAAGCTTACAATCCCGAACACTCAGAACACAGATTTTTTTTCCCAGGGAAAAAAATCCCTGTTCCATACAAAAATAAACAAATAAATAAATAAATAAAAAGAAAAACTTCAAAACATTACATAAAGTGGGGGGCTGTGCCCCCCCCCCCTACTTAAATATACCAACTCTGAGATTGCACCACAGTGACGAAAATAGCAAAGTAATGGAGGCAGACAAGCGATTTCTTTCCCAGGGAAAGAAATCACTTACATGCCGTTTTGCTATTTTGTTGTTTTGTGCTTTCAAGTTCGATCAAGATTCATTCAAAGGATTGCATCTTCGATTATATAATAGGAACCCCACTTGAAGTAGGGGATAGGCAAATGTGTGGCAAGGGCAACATGAGTTCTGTTCTTCAAGCCTCTAATAAATGAAAGCCTTTACCCAGAGCACATAGAAGCTTGTACCCACAAACAGAATGTACTGAAAAGAGTTAGGGGCATCATAAAAAACACCTTTATTGCTGGGATGCCAGTGAAATGCATGAGTAAACATGGTTGCCTAAATGACGGCCACTTTTAGACACTTCATATCGATGGTTCTGGGTACCTCTCACTATGAGGTAATGAATGCAAAAAACCTAGAAGAAAAAAAAGTATGACAAGATGGCTTCCAATCTGTCTCTAAATCCTTAACAATGACTGGATAAGTACTGATATGGGTCAGAAATGTTATGCATCTTCAGTTTTTATTATATTTAACTTTGTTTTCTGTGAACGGGTCATTTAAGTTATCACTAAATTGAACTTGTAATGAGAAAATGTTCAGCCTAGAATGATAAATTATATTTGGATCTGAGATGTTAGATACATGTCCAGAAATAGTTTGTAAATAATTTCAGTTTCATCTGTTTTATGTACGGTATGCTGTTATTCTTTAAAAATGTAATATCAGTACTAGGCTTTACTTCAATACGGATCTTGGCTAAATATTTAAAGGGAATGTGCTTTATTTTGTGTAAGTAACCTTCACTTTCACTTCAAAACATCAGTTGTTTTATTCAGCATTCACATTTAATGGGTTATGAAACTGCTTTTACCTAGTAATACCATTTAACTTTAGATCTCCTAAGAATACCATTTTTAAAATCTAAGTCTTATTGTACAAATTGTTTTTGTAGAAAGTAGCTTTACTTATTAAGTATCCCTTAGAACAGCATTAAATATAGTCTATCTTATATCAGGACGAATAGTGTTACCTAAAATCTCATTTTCCAAGGTAGTCAAGAGTTCACAAATAAAAATATATTCTTTCTGTAATTTTTAATGTATGTGGATTAAGTATCCAATCAACTTTGTATTTTATTACTATTTGGTCCACTACAATTTACGAATTATATTTCTGAAAGGTCTGCAAAATATCTAGGTTTGACAGAAACAAAGGCTCTTCAAAGATTTGAATTTAAAACTTGAAACAATCTGTTCATGACCATTTTTTGTATGAATGGTAAACGTGGAACTATAGTTTTTTTTTTAATCAGGAGACATACACATAATGGTCTGATAAATGAAAACTTTCACTGGTTCACATAAATCAGCAGAAATACAATACATCACATTTTCATTTGACTCCTTATCTAACATTGAATCTTGAACCAAATTCCACCACTCACTCACTTTTTAGTACATTGAAATTATTAACAATTTTCTGCAATATATTAGAAGTGAGCAATAGAAAATGTCTTGTTAAAAAGGTTATGTTAGCAACACTATTGACTGGATCATATTCTGAAATGCTTAGGTCCACATAAATAACAGCAACACCATTGTCAGTACATGTTTTTATCACCTGCAGCTATATTTTAATACAATGTTTTTTAACATCATCCCATTTTTCAAAAAATACATACTTCGTGTGTGTGTGTGTGTGTGTGTGTGTGTGTGTGTGTGTGTGTGTGTAGTATGTTTCTTGTGCATTTATGGATGCTTTCTGCCCTCATGCCTGCTAGGTATTAAGTTTCTCCCAATGGGTCTCTGCCCATATGTTCCATTGCACCAGATGCATCAATTATCTCATTACAGTACAAGGTCAAGAGTCATCCAGAGGACTGTCATATAGGCAGCCATTAAGGTTGATTTTGTCTCATTGGCATCTTGGCTGTATGGCCTAATCCCACCCACTGAACAGTGGGGGATGAGGTATATGTGTTCCTGCGGGGACTCAAAATACCATCCCCCTGCATATTCATGCACCTGTACTTTCACTAATGAAATCTCTGACCAGGCAGTGGCTTGGTAAGCCAAAAGCCCTACACCAGGATGTGTTCATCAATCCTGCCCCTTCTCTGAGGGACTACAGCTGCATAGGTCATTGCTGCACCTCACCCCTCCTCCCTCAGGATGGGTAAGCCCATCATCCTCTGCCAGATGCATCAAGCACATGGGAGACTAATGACCTGGACAACAGTCATGGTTCTATCCCTCTTTGCTACCACAGCTGGCAATGAACTATATCTCTTCCTTATTATTCCCTGACCTAAGCTAAATCTAATATATAACAACTCTAAAACAAGAAAATTCAACACTCAAATTAAGTAAACATGAGAAGATCTATAATCTAGTTACAAACCCTATTCTAGACAGCCTTCTAATGTTCACACTGCAGGTGATTCACAGCATCGTGTATACGATAGAGAAACTGTAGTATTTATTTCTCTAACAATTAAATACAACTACAATTTCAGAATTGTGCAGTGCTCCATAAAGAAAGATTAACAGTCAATATTTTTTTTTATAAAGTCAAAATATAAAGGACTAAATTGCATTAATACACACAGTTAAAACAAAGTAAAGGAAAGTAAAATGTTATTCAAATAGTTGTCATAAATCAAATCAGAATCTCTAAAAACATCTCTGAAAACAGTTGCTACTATTATAAGTTATAATGCTGTCTTTCCTTTTCAGATTTAGGGAAAATACCTTATTTACCAATTCATGTATCTAACAATAACTACACAATAGGAAACATGCAAAGCATCAATGTACCCTGTACTGATGTTCAGTTCATCAGGAAAAATATACTCATGTAGTGGTAATGATTAGGTTATAATTGGGGCAAAACACTTGTAATTATTGCCACTGTTATGCAGTCTTGGGAGTTAGCATATTTGTAGCTGTGGGGGTATAAAGGGTGCAGGCGGCTTGCTCCCCCCTTGCAGAAAAATGCCATGTCTATCTGTTCCTTCTAGGGTATAGTCAGACACAGTGACACAGCATAAAGTACAGTTTTGTACCGACCATAAAAGTAGATGTTTGAGTGTTCACACTGCTGCAGACATCACACTTGGGTTATCCTGCCGTCAGACGGTCCTGCAGTCGGCCAGAGTTCCAAAGTCTTGGTCTGGCGTCAGTTGCTGTCGCTTCTTCCCTGATGTCAGTGCGCCAGGGGTATATAATATGCATCCAACACCATTTTCTTCAGTTTTTCTTGCCCCAGATGTCAGGTGCCCCCAAGTGGGTAGGTAATACATATTGTTAATCAAAAATATACATATAAAATAAAAACAATACCTTCAGCTACCAGCAAATACACCCCAAAGGTAATATAGGATAGAAGGGTATAGATAAGTCCAGCTAGTTCAGAGGGGATGGAGGGAGGGTAACCTGGACTGCAGCAGTGTGAACACTCGAACATCTACATTTATGGTAGGTACAAAACTGTACTATGTTCATCGTGTTACACTGCTGCAGTCATCACACTTGGGTTGAATCCCAACGCTAGGTTTGGGTGGCTGGTCTGCATTAGTAACTGTATTTACAGCACAACCTAGAGCTGTTTACTGAATTTCCTGTTTGCACCTATTTTTAAAATAGTTTTTTTCTCAAAACTTGCATTTTATCTGTCTTTGGCCTAGCACTCTCGTGTGGGGTCATTTACTGCTCTGTTATAACTTGTTGATACTTGTGAACCTCTGCTATCTCTGAAAAAAACAAAAAAACAAAAAAAAATCTTCCTTTTTTCCCACTTTTCTGAGATTTAAAAAAGTTCAGTTACAGGCTTGCTGTTCTTGAACTGTTTGTAAGTTTCTGTGAGGCCATTTTTTGCTTGGGCTAAAGGGAAGTCTCTCTGTTGATCAGTGGCAGTGAAAAACATTGAGCAGCCTGCCTGCCCTTGTGGGAGTGGTTACTGACTTGAAACTGTAGTTTTATTGGCCATTTTGGGTCAATTCCAAAACTCCTTCATCTTCCTCTCTTAAAAACTGGTTGCCTCGTGGCTTTGGCATCTTTTCAGGCTTGTTGGCTGTTGGTGAAGCACCCACCAAGAGGAGAAAATGCTGAGAGAAGAAATGAGCCACTTTTGAGATTTTAAGTATTTTTCCTCTGTTTATTTGCTAAGTTTTTCTGCATAGCCGCCTATTTTGAGCATTTTCTGGCTTGTTAAACTTGATTTCTGCATTAGTAACTGTATTTAGAGCACAACCTAGAGCTGTTTACTGAATTTCCTGTTTGCACTTATTTTTAAAATCGTTTTTTTCTCAAAACTTGCATTTTATCTGTCTTTGGCCTAGCACTCTTGTGTGGGGTCATTTACTGCACTGTTATAACTTGTTGATACCTGTGAACCTCTGCTATCTCTGAAAAAAACAAAAAAAATCTTACTTTTTTCCCCACTTTTCTCAGATTTAAAAAAGTTCAGTTACAGGCTTGCTGTTCTTGAACTGTTTGTAAGTTTCTGTGAGGCCATTTTTTGCTTGGGCTAAAGGGAAGTCTCTGTTGATCAGTGGCAGTGAAAAACATTGAGCAGCCTGCCTGCCCCTGTGGGAGTGGTTACTGACTTGAAACTGTAGTTTTATTGGCCATTTTGGGTCAATTCCAAAACTCCTTCATCTTCTTCTCTTAAAACCCTGTTTTGCGTGTTTTTGAGCATAGCGCAACAGCGGGCAGCGCCACCTGATTGGGTTTAAACTATCCCTGGCTCCACAAAGTCTGCTGTTCACTTTTTCCCTTAGAACTGCTCTATCTCTCAATTTAAACACCATATTCTCATTCTAAGGCCCTTCACTGGTCCAATTAAGTAATCCTACATGTTAGCACTATTAAACCATAAGCACTACTTACTCTTATACTCTCTATGATTACCCTGTCCTCTATTGGTCCGTCTTAAATTCAGTTTCCCTATATTACTCTAGCATGTCCAAAGGTCAGTGAATGGTTTCCTCTCCAGTCCAGCTGGTGAATCTGGGAATTTTGAGGCAATGTTACAACTGTCTCATGTACACGGACAACCCTCTCCTCCTCCAAACAGGTTCAAATATATGTGAGAGATGCAACTATTTAGCCAAACTGGAGGCTGAGCTCTCTCATCTCAAAACTGGTGTAACCAGTCAGGAGGAGAAGGTAACTTCACACAACACAATTCCAGTATCACATAGTCCCACCACATCAGCGAACCAAACACATAAATACACAAAAACATACTCGGAGGCTCTAAATAAAAATCTACCTAAGCAACAGAGACCTCCAAAGCAGACATCCAAGCAAACGCTACCTCAAAACAAAACACGCACAACACATAACCCACAAAGTCAGTGTGCCAAGCAGCCACAGCCCTTAAGGCTGAATAACACACCTGATACTCTTGTAATAGGTGACTCTATTGTCAGACACACTGACGTCCCGCTCACCAGGCGGTGAGCTGCCTGTCGGGTGCTAGGATCCGCCACATAACACAAGCACTCAGGTCACTCCAAAACAAATACAAATATGACTTGATCATTGTACATGCTGGTGTGAATGACCTGAGACGTACCTCTCTGGACTACATGAAAAGAGACATAGAGGAGCTCTCTGATCATGTAGCCCAGGCTGGTATGACCCTGACCTTGAGCAGCATCTTACCCTCACCTAGAATGATGCCACAGTACAAAGACAAAATGATCGATTTTAACAATTGGCTAAAATTTTGGTGTCATTCAAAGGGGATCCAGTGTCTGTCAGCCTGGGATGACATGTTCGACAAGCCACGTTGCTTCGCTAGGGATGGCTTGCACCTGTCACCACTGGGCTTTTGGATATTGGCAAAGGCTCTTGCCACCCCCATAGTGCCTTTTTAAGACAAGGCTCAAAAGTCAAACCCACCCCCATAGCACAAGGAACAAGAAACTAAGGGTAATGCTGCTAAACGCCAGAAGTCTTAACCTCAAGATGCATGCACTCGAAGCTCTCCTCAGTATGGAGAACATCGATATCCGTGCAGTGACAGAAACCTGGTTCAAGGCTCCAGAGAGCACCCCAGCACTACCAGGCTATACCTCATCTCATGCTTTTCGGCCCCAAAACCCAGACCGAACCACAAAAGGAGGGGGAGTTTCCATATTTATTAAGGATATCCACACCTCCAAGTTAGTGGCATTGCACGAAGTATCAGAGACCATCCATGTGCAATTAACAGTGGGCAAGACTTTTTTAGTTTAGCAGCATCCTACAGACCACCCTCTCAAAGTCAGGAATCACTCTCGGCTTTCCTGAAAACATTGCAGAACATGAAGATCTCTCCGAACACCATTATATTGGGCGACTTCAACTACCCAAACATTGACTGGGAGCACTACTCAAGCCCCAGCACCTTAGCCCAAAGGTTCCTGGAAATTATAAACTCAAATGCTATGGAACAACTAGTCACCACTCCCACAAGAGGGGACAACATACTAGACCTGATCATTACCAACATGGGGACTCTATGCTCCACACCAGAAGTATATCCCTCATTGGTAAGATCAGACCATAAATTAATTTCACTGGATGTCCACATCCCGACCCCACCCCCAGCCCAGAAAACCACAGTGAAAAACTTCTCAAAATCGAACTTCTCACTTCTCAAAACTGAAGTGGAATCCTTCAAGGCCCCAGGGCCAGTGGAAACTATGGCCCAAACTGCAGAATCCTATATAAACGCATTCTACAGACATCTCCAGGAATGCATGGATCATGCTATCCCAAACAAAACCAAGACCCAATCATCCAAAGGCAGGCATCCAGTCTGGTGGACCCCTGCCATAAATAAACTGCACAACAGAAGGAGGAAGCTACTACATGATAGAGCAAAATCCCTAATAGGGCAAGGCATCTCTGATCAGTACTAGCAAAAAATTACGATCCCTCATAAAATCCTCCAAGGCCAGCTTCGAGAGAAAAATTGCACAGGACACCAAAGACAATCATAAGGCTTTTTTCAGTTATGTTAGAAACCTGGGATGCGACTCCCAGACTTGTTCTGAGTTGATTCTAAATGACAAAAAATACACTGAACCCACAGACATCGCCAATATCCTGGCAGACAGGTTCAGTGCAAACATCTCCACCCCCCCCCCAAAAGAGCAAGTATCTATCCCTGCAGAGGGCTGCCTCCCAAACATCTCTGATGCTCAGGTGAAGGCTTCCCTCTCCAAAGCAAAAAACACTGCTTCCATGGGACCAGATGGCGTCCCAGGTTGCGTCCTACATGAACTCCAAGAGGAACTAATCCCTCAAATAAAACAGCTATACAATCTCAGCCTCACTACAGAATATGTGCCCACAGAATGGTGTACAACAACAGTGGTCCCACTCCTCAAAGGTGGAGCCTCTACGGACCCTGGAAAATATCACCCCATAAGCCTGACTAGCTTAGTCTGCAAGGCTATGGAGAGGATCATCATGGAGCTCATAAACAAAGACATTGGGGACCTACAGACACTAGATCCTACCCAGTTCGGCTTTGTCAAGGGCAGATCCTGCCTTTTGAACCTGGTTGACTTCTTCGAAACAGTCACCAAAGCCATAGATGAAGGGAAGGTAGTTCACACAGCCTATCTGGACCTTGCAAAGGCATTTGACACAATACCCCACTCGGGCATCATAGATAAGCTATCCAGCTAAAATATAAACCCCTATGTCACAAGATGGGTCGCAAACTGACTCAAAGACAGAACCCACAGAGTGAGAGTTGCTGGAGCCATGTCCTACTCGAAACCGGTCACAAGTGGTGTCCCACAGGGTTCTGTCCTGGGACCACTCTTGTTTGGTATATACTTTTCCGAGGTACAGGCAAACATGGGAGGACTATGGCTCACCAAGTTCGCAGATGACTGCAAACTGGGCGCCATAATCAACTCTCCAGCTGACACAAACATCCTTCAAAAAGGTCTCACAGAGACAGATAACTGGTGCCAGCGCCATGGTTTAAAGCTAAATGCCAAAAAATGTATAGTCATACCCTTTGGCAAAAACAATGTGCCCACAAATTACCACAAAGGCGGAAACCCATTGAGTACAGAGAAAGTTATTAGGGACCTGGGGACCCAAGTTGATAGCAATCTCTCCTTTGAAAACCACATTGCCAAAGTGGTTAGAAAGACCTTCTACATAGCTCACCTCATCACGGAGTGTTTCACATCTAGATCAAGAGAGGTAATCATGCCCCTTTATTCATCCCTCATCAGGCCCATCATAGAATACAATGTCCCTTTTGGGATGTACCTTACCCGACATCTGCAGCAATTAGAAAGACCCCAAAAATATCTCACCAAGAGGATCAAGGGTCTCAAACAGATGCCATATGCTGCTCGGTTAAAAAAACTCCAGCTCTACTTAGTTGCATACCGCCTACTTCGAGGTGATCTATGCCTGACATACAAAGCTATGTCAAATCCAGAATTAATGGACATGCTCCACCTCAGTCAATCTAAATCCCTTAGAGCCACACGCTCGAGGGACTTGAACCTCAGCACAGAAATAAATAGAACTTGCTGGAGGGACAGGTTCATAACCCAGAGGCTCCCTTCGCTCTGGAATAGAATTCCAGTTCATGTGAGGCACAGCACCTCACTGAATCTCTTCAAGAAGAATCTCGATAGGTGGATGGGGGATCGTAGGTTTGTCCCAGGGATTACTCCCGTGTCACTATTAGACAGAGGCACAGTAAACTAAACCTTAAAAAGGGCACAGTATACTCAAATCAAGGGGTGGTGTAAGCCATACAGAATCGGGCTAGGCTTATAATTGCCCCAGGGCAGATAGCCTAGTATGAACCTATAAAGAGTTAGGATTGGCTAAGAGGCCCTGCAGAACTGCAGTGGCAAATCCTGCTCTGGATTTAGAGTAGAGAGGCAGGTGGTAATGCTTGGTGAAGGTGTGCACTGAACTCCAAGTTGCAGCCTCCAGAGTTTCCTTGGTAGGTACTCCTCTGAGAAAGGCTGTTGAAGTGGCTGTTGCCCTGGTGGAATGAGGCCTAATGTTATTAGGGACTGATTTTCCATGCTGTGTGTAGCAGTACCGGATACAGTGTCCTATCCATTTGGATATAGTTTGCTTTGAGATAGCCTTGCCTTGTGATCTTGCAGCATATGCTACAAACAGTTGATCAGTTTTCCTGAAAGCTTTTGTTTTGTCCAAGTAGAATCGTAGCTGCCTGTGTATGTCCAAAGAATGCAGAAGTTTCTCCCCTTTATTTTGAGGGTTTGAATAAAAAGTAGGCAAATGGATGGTTTGGTTAAGAGTCACACTAGATGCCACCTTTGGCATGAAGGTAGGGTTTGTCCTTAAAGATACCCTGTCCTGATGAAAAATTATAAAAGGTTCCACTGCCATTAATGCCTGTAGCTCTGAGACTCTTCGTGGTGAAGTTACTGCCAGGAGCAGAGCTGTTTTCCATTATAAAAATTTTAGGTCGACTGTATTAGCTGGCTCAAAAGGTGGTAGGGTCAGTTTTTCCAAAACGAAACTGAGGTCCCACGTTGGTGTTGGTGCTCTCCGGGGCAGTCTTATGTTTTTAGCCCCTCTGAGGTGCTGCTTTATCTAGGGATGAGAGAATAAAGGAGGATCCGTGTTGTAATGTGCAGAAATGGCAGAGGCGTGGATCTTAATTGATGAAAAGGATAGGCTTCTGTCCAGCATCTCAGTTAAGTATTGTAAAATCTGAGGAATGTAACAGCATTACTGAAATAACAGTCGCTTTTTTCCCTCTGCCACACAATAACAATAAATCTAGTTTTGTTTCACAGCCAGGCAAAGTGAAATTGGTACTTTACAAATGACTACAATTTAAATAAAAACTGTTTTCAAAAGAGAACAGTGAGTTACAGAAACACTGACCCCAATTTTTCTCAATATTAAATATCGATCAGCAACAACAAGGCATGAAACTAAACACTAGAAATATATACAATGAATTAAACATAGTAGTACAGAATATTCTCACACTGTTTGAAAGGTTAAACCATCTACAAACATGTATCAGGGAGACGGTTTGTTAAACAATTGTAGGCATATAATATATTTGACTTTGAAAATCTGAGGAATGTTTGGAACAAGAGGATCAAGGCTGTGAGCTTGGTTCCAGGCACAGAATCTCTTCCATTTTTCTGAGTAAGCTTTCCTGGTGCTAGGCCTCCTGGCCTCCAAAATGACATCCATAACAGCTTTAGATAGTTTATTCAAACAGGCAACACCTCTATCTGCCATGCAGCCAGGTTTAGGGTTTTGAGCTGACCATGCAGGATCTGATTGTTTTGTTGAGTCAGAAGGTGTGGAATTTGGGGCAACATCCATGGTGGGCCCTGAGCCAAGTTCTTTAAGATAGGGTACCAGTGCTGGTGTGGACAGTCTGGCCCAATCAGGATCATCTGTGGTTTTTCTTGTTTGGCTTTTAGGAGTACCTTTGAAAGGAGAGGCAGTGGTGGGAAGGCATAGACTTTTAGGTTTTTCCAGCTGAACAGAAGAGCATCCACTTTCCATGCTTGTTTGTGATAAGTCCTTGTGCAGAATTTTTGTAGTTGGCAATTCAGAGGGGAGGCAAAAAGATCTATGTCTGGACATCCCCATTTTTGTGTTATCATACTGAAGATTTATTAAATTTCCATTCATGAGGGTCCATGATATTTCTGCTTAGGTCATCTGCCAGAGTATTTTTCTTTCCTGGCAGGAATTGTGCTTGCAGGTGAACGTGGTACGTTAGAGCTGTGTTCCACAAGGTCATGGCTTGCCTGCATAGGGGATAGGAATGAGTGCCCTCTTGTTTGTTTATGTACCACATTACTGGGGTGTTGTCTGTCTTTAGTAATAGTTGTCCTGGATGTAGTAGGTCCTTGAAAGCTGTTAGGGCATTTAGAACAGCCAACATCTCTTTTTGATTGATGTGAACATGCATCTGGTCTGTGGTCCACTTGCCCTAAATGCATTTCCCCTGCCATGTGTGCTCCCCAGGCGTAATCCAAAGCATCTGTTGTTAGAGTTTGCCTGGCTGTGGTTTGGGTAAAAGGCTGACCCTTGTTTAGGTGACATGCCTGTGCCCACCATCGAAACTCCTGTTGTAGGCAGGGAATTATTGGAATTACTGCTTCTAGACTGTGAGAATGTTGAGTCCAAACACTTTTTAGGTACCATTGTAATTTCCTCATATGCAGTCTGGCATATGGTATTAGTAGTATGCGGGATGGATGAATCCTAGGGCCTGCAGAATTTTTCTTGCAGGGAGATGGGATGTTTTTGCCAGTAGTTGAAAGTATTGAGTTAGTTGCACTTGTTTGTCTGGTGTGAGGTAAGCCATCTGGGCCGTTGTATTTAAGCTGGCACCAGGAATGTAATCTGTTGTGAGGGCACTAGTTTTGACTTCTTTTTGTTTACAGTGTACCCTACAGAAATTAGCAACTTTTTCACAAACGCCAGATGCTGTAGAAGAATGTCCTTTGTCTCTGCTTGAATGAGGCAGTCGTCCAGGTATGGCTATATTTGAATTCCTTTCTTATACAACTGAAATCACTTCTGTGGCTCTGCTCGACAGGGGCACAGGAAAATAATTTTCTTGGGTGGCGAAAGCCAGGGTACCTTTTTTGGCTAGGCTTATGTAGGCCCTAGGGCTAATAGCCTAGTACCTACCTATGAAATCAAACCATACTGACGTATTTTCAATTGCAACCATTATACATCACTTATAACCTTCTATACAGTCATTGTCAGTCAAACATTACATAGCTCATTCAATTCCTGCCTTTGTTTAAACCTTATTCCTCCTCCAAAATATTATTCTGCATATATCCATCCATATGGAGTAATGGAGGCAAAATAGCTGCTGCATTTTGTATTGTCTGGTAAGGCAAATATGTTGTAGCAAGGCTAGCCCAAGTAGCTGAAGATTTTGGTTGCCATTGTTGGGTTGAGGGATCACTTATGAGGCATCAGGATACAATGGCTGAGCCTGACCTGGAATGTGCACCTTTATCAGAAAGCACTGCAAAGACTTTGCCTACTGCCACACTCAAATGGACTATCACCACAAAGGATGTGACTGGGCTTCCACATGCTTGCTGATATATCACACTACCGATATACTGCTTGCGTGGATCAATATCACACCCTGGGGAAGAAAGTCCTCAAGTGCCTGCAACTCTAGGAGGACAGCCCTCATTCTCCAGAACACTGATGTGAAGGTGAGCCTCTGTGTTCTGACCATGTTCCTTGGACTGTTCTCCCCTCACAATGCTCCCCACCCATGACAGGAAGCATCCATGGTAACTGTGGCCAAAGGAAGAGGAAGAACAAATGGATCTCCCTCTTTCATGAAGGGATATTGGATCCACTGCATTAGATGGTTTCTGCAAACTGTGGATAGCCTGGCAGCACACAGTAGAGAGTGAGTGGACTTGGACCATTGTACATCGGAAGTCCACTGTAAAACTTTCATGTGATATATGTTATGAGGAACTAACATTCTGGTGATTGCCATCATGCCCAGACTACACTGGGAAACATCTATGACTTGCAGTCTCAGGGAGTTCAGCCTTTGTTCTTGGAGACTTGCTATTTTTTTGTAGTCCCTATGTATGAAAACCAAAGACTGTAATGGTCCAAGGTTGGATTTTTGAAAGTTTATTGAGATATCCAAAGGTGACACAAAAGGAGTAAAGTAATCTCTTGCTAAAATATGGGATTCTCTTGTATCTGCAGCCAGGATCCAATTGTTGACATACAGGTACATCTACAACTCCTGCAGCAAGACGTGCACTGTAACTACAGACATAAACTTAGTGAACACCCTGGGTGCTGTGTTGAGACCAAAGGTCAGTAATCAGATCTGGTAATGATTGGCTCCTAGCCAGAAGTGGAGGCACTTTAGACTGGTTCACAACTTTGCTATCTATTTAAGAATCCTGAAAGTCTATTCAGCATATTCAATCCCTTCTGTGTAAGAATGGTAGGATGAACTGCAACATATGGATAACATCTGGAGTTTTGTCTTCTTTATGTAGAGATTTAGCTTGCTAAGGTCTAGAATGGGTAATGGTACTAAAATGAATCTCAGTACGCTCCAGATCTTTTCTGATCTGCTGGGACCTCTTGGAAGGCTCACTTTTTGTAGGAGAAACCTCCTGAGCTGCACATTTTTTGCCAGGATGGAATGCCTGTAAGGGGCAGTACATTTTGAAT
The DNA here is from genome assembly GCF_019279795.1 of Protopterus annectens. Classification (NCBI taxonomy): domain Eukaryota; kingdom Metazoa; phylum Chordata; order Ceratodontiformes; family Protopteridae; genus Protopterus; species Protopterus annectens. The sequence continues at coordinate 496,205,982 of NC_056735.1, read as the reverse complement.
GGAGGAATGAATGGACAGTGTAAATGTAGCCTTTGGATATGATGTTCTTCACCTAATTGTCCTTTGTGAAGGCTGACCAAGCTTCTGCATAAAGGCAGACAGCCTCTAGCTACCTGGAGAGTGAAGTAGTCAGGCAACCTTTCAGGAGCAAAAATCCACACACACACACACACACACACACACACACACACACACACACACACACACACACACACACACACACAAAAAGTAGATAGGAATCATCCAACAAGCACTTTCATACTTAAAGACTTTTTTGAGTTGTATAAAACCATATAAAAAACAAGTGTTCACATACATATCAAATTCAAATTCACATAATCAATTAGTTAACTAAATAGATTAAACAATTAACCAATCAATGCCTTATCCTTATTTTATTTAATACTAACTTAAGGCTATACCAATCATTAAAACCAGGTTTTGTGCTGTATTTAATCTAGTAATCCAACTGTACTTAAATGTCTATGTAATATTTCTGATGTCACCTCCCCTCTCAGACTTTCATATGCAAACTTAAGCATTATAAATCTACTCCCTGAATATGTCTAAACCATTATTACTATTCTGCTCATTGATGTCATACAGATGTTTCTATATTCAATCTTTGAAATATCTAGCAGTGTCAGTGGTGCAACTGGTAGTACACTTACATTTGGTGCTGAAGGCTGTAGGTTCTATTCCCCCACCAGGAGATTGACTGCTGACACTGAAGTTCAGCATAATAGGGAATGTTGCATTCTTGATTGTATCACCCTTCAGATGACATGTTAAACTGAGACCCCAATCAGCCTGAGTTGGTGGTAGTTCAGGTGGATGCAAAAGATCCCAATTCACTTATCGAAAAGAGTAGCGGTCCTTTATTTCACACAACAGAAAAAACACATTTACAAATCTACATATTTACAGGCACATATATACACATTTCTATTTTTACTATATTTTTTCTTATAATATCTTCATTGTTATTCTTCCATAACTGACCTCCACCTCTTCTTCCACAACCATAATCTAATTTTTCTCAATATATTTGTCAAAATCCTTTTCCATTAAACAAACTTTCAAGCTTTCATTATAAATAACCCATACTATATAAATAATCTACCCTTCTCACATTTTTTTATTCTTGTTCATTTAATATCCATATGTTATCATATGCATATCTATACTGTTTATGTCATTAATATCTTAACAAAATTTTTCTTCACAAAACTTATTCCAGTGTTTCACCACTATTACATTTAAAAAAGTAAACAAAAAAAAAACATGTTCTGTTGTCTCTTCCTCCACACAAAATAAACATACTCTTTCAACTTTCCTTTTATATGGCATATTAGAGTCTACATTAATTCACAGAAATACATATTCAAATAGGTATTCATCAAAGGCTAAACAGTGAAATTCATTACAGCTAAGCACAAAATTTCTCCCATGGTTAGGAACCACTCACCCGCTAGCACTCCAGAACACACATCGCACTAAATCAAACCCACTCAAGTGGGGGGGGGGGCTTCACCTCCACACCCCCCAATGTGGGGGGCAGCACCTCCCAAATTATATACACCAACTCACAGTTTGAACTACTGCAGGGAAAAGGGCAAAGTTGTACTGAAGGCCCAGTGGTTATTAACCCTGGGAACAAATCCATGCTTCAATGTAAAGAATTTTGCTGTTTAGCCATCGATTAATATGTATTTCAATGAACTAATATAAACCCGGCATATTCCCCTTTGCTGGCAACTTATTTATTACTAGTCTGCTTAGGAAATCCTAGCACTCTTATCTTGGTACACCACTTTTTCCGGACTTTAATGTCTTCTGGTAAATTTTCCGATGGATTTATATAATATTGTTTCGTCTCATTGTACCACATCCTTCTATCTTTCTCTGTTATCATCAGTTTTTATTTTTTATTTTAGTATTTTCTCGTGATAATGTTAATTTCTTCATTTACACATGTTTTCTCATCTCCCAACACAATTTGTACTTATATTTAAATATTCTATTAATTTCTCATTCTTTTCTTTTACCCACTTTAGTACTCTATACAAGCTAAAGAAGCAGAATAAACAACTGGATTTAATAACTCCAACACCCTTCATCTTTACTCATACAACACACCACTCTTTTCACTAGGTTCAATCTTTAACTCTGAATGAAAGAAAACACCAAATGCACGATTTCTTTTAATATTTTTTGTGGGATCATATATCTATATATATACTGAATGGTGATCTATACATCCTCCAGACAAGACATATTTCTTTCATTTCTTTTAGCAAACCCTTCCATTGTATTATAACTACATAATTTTCCCAAATTTTATCACTAGCAAAGACACATTGTTCATAGAAAAATACACACTCCCAATTTTCACGAAATCACCCAAATCTTTACTTTTATTTTTACTCAAGGAAACGCCCATTTCCTTTAAATACTCAGACAAACCAACACTTCCCTCATCCATATTTTGTGCTTAGCAAATACAACTATACTGTCTGCTTATATCAAAACTACTACAATCACCACCCCTTTCTGCGTCACATATCTACCATCTTTCATTTTATAAGCTATTCCACTCACCATTGCATTCATTACCTGTGCAAACAATACTCCACTCATGACATCCTTGTCTCATACCACACCATGTATATTTCTTTACTCAGCCACTCATTCACTAACACTCTCAATCTATTATTTTGATATACTGACATGACATACACACTGTCCTAATTCTACTACCCATGCCACAGTTCTCTAGAACATCCCACAAAGCATCATATCCTTCTGTATAAAATGCATTGCTAACATCACCTTCCATAAGTTTCACATCTTCCCTTTCACCTAAAATATCATCCACAATTTGTCTCACAACCAACCAATAACAATTCCTGACATTCCTTCCCTTTTAGACGTTATATACTTTCTTCCATAATATCCCTCATTCTTCTTTTTATTGTCCTCTGCATTACTCTCACAAAAAATTATAATCTGTATTATTTAGTGTGATGGGTCTCCAAGTTTTTATTTCATACGTCTCATCTTTCTTCTATATAAATGTTAATACCCCACTACATGACTCTTAATAAACAAACCTTTCATTCAACCATTCATTCAGTATATTTACAAAATACTCTTTGCCAATTCACTAATTTATTGTACATTCCATATAACATTGGGGCGGGACACTGAATCAACATTTACTTTTCAGTACTGCATCAAATTCACTAACAGCAATTTATTTTTCACAATTTTCCTTAACTCATTCTGGATTTTCTCTCTCTCTCTTATTTTATTTCTTATTACTCTTGTACATATTTTCCACACACTGCATTACAATACTCAATTTGCTCTTATATTCTTTTTACCTTTCCTTTTACATTTTTAATTTATCTCATTATACTAATATCCTCCTTTACTGTTTTACCCAAATATGCAGAAATCCTCTTTCTTTCCCCTTGTAAATAATTTTTCTGCCTAAACAGTAATGTCTTACTTACTTGATTTCTTTTATATATTTATTTCTCTATATCATAATACTCTCTTATATTATTCCCTAAATTTTCAAATACATTCCTATACATTTTCCCATACGTTACTTTCTCTTCCTTTCTTACATCATCCTGCTATTGAAAAAAACACTCTTACTTCTCTGGTGTAGCAGTTAAAGTTGTCGCCTCACAGCAAGAGGTTTTCCAGTTCGATTCTCAGCTGGGGTGCCTTTTGTGCGGAGTCAGTACGTCCTCCCTGTAGTCATGTAACTTTCCTCCTGGTGCTCTGGTTTCCTCCCACATTCCAAAAGACATGCACTAGGTGGATTAGACACTCTAAATTGGCTGTAGGTTAGTGTGTGCATGTGAGTGAGTGGTACGAATGAAGTAACTTGGCAGGGCTAGCCACGCAGCAGTGTAAACCTTGGCTCAAGATGATTGTCACTGCTGAAGAGACAGCCTGACCCCATGTGCAAAATGGGAAAAGGGGTTGAGGATGATTGGATGGACTTCTTTTTAAGTTCAATCCACATTTCAGACCAGTTTTTAAAGAAGTCCTTCATGGTTATAAAATCCTTTCATAACTGCAATACTACCCACTGTCCAGTTTAATCCCATTATCTCAGCTTTATTCTTTTAATTCTTTCCTATTTTAATATACTCCCTTTCTTCTATCACCTCCATTTGTATTGCTAAATGGTCTAAAAAACCTGTCACAACTGTATCACCATCTGCTACCACCAAACCTTCCGATAATATAAAATAATCAATTTCTGATCCAAGACATATTTCTATTTTGTTCCACACAGTTAATATACCACAATTTATAATTCCCTTTATTTTTTTTTACATTTTCCTGTCAAGTCATAATTAAAGTGTCCTACAATTACAATTTTCTTGTTAACCACCACATAGTCTAATATCTAAATGAAACAGAGCTCTTTATTTGCTAGTTACATATGCAGACAATGCTATAATTCTATAAACAGGTTCTCTCCACCTCACAACAACAATTAAGCATCCCATCCTTACCAATGTTAAATCTATTATTTTCACTAAGCAACAACAACACTAAGGAAGGTCATAAAGTATAGCAACAACTAAAGAACACCAGTGAGTAGCAGCTCTACTTTCATAAAATTTAATGAACAATACAACTTTTCAGTTCAACTTCTCTAGCGCCTCGGCCACAGCCTTTACAGAGTAAAAAAATACAAGACTTACTCTAAGCAGTATATATAACAAGTCAATCAATCAATTAATTAATTATACATATTAAATAATATTACATTGGTGAAACTAAGAGGGCTTTATCTCACAGAATAAAAGAACATGTTAGAGATGTAAGAAAGAAAAAAATGAGTAGCCCTGTTTCTGAACATTTTAATAATGAACATCATGGTAACATGGATTGTATGAAAGTCTCTGTATTGGAACATGTACCTGTATATTTTAATAATGTTGATTCTCAAAAAAGTGTGTTAAGACAAAAAGAATCACTTCTTATTATGAAGTACAATACCTTATGTCCATATGGACTTAATAAGGAGTGTAACTGGCATAGTTTTATTTGACTGTTACAGCTTTAAATATTTTGAATTTTTTATGTAATTAATTGATTGATTGACTTGTTATATATACTGCTAAGAGTAAGTCTTGTATTTTTTTACTCTGTAAAGGCTGTGGCCGAAGCGCTAGAAAAGTTGAACTGAAAAGTTGTATTGTTCATTAAATTTTATGAAAGTAGAGCTGCTACTCACTGGTGTTCTTTAGTTGTTGCTATTATTTTCACTGTTTTTGCCTACATGGCACAGCCACTCTGAAGCAATGTTCACTTCCTAAGTTCCACATTATATTTCCACACCACAATTCTTCTGTTTGCAGTATTCCTTCACTTGTCAGGAATCGTACATCCTCTAACAGAATAACATCCACATCACATTTAGTACAGCATTCCGGTATCCCTAGCCTTCTTAGAGCTTTAGTAATTACTGTTCACATTTACTGAAAGTATTCTAAAGTTGTTTTCCTTCTTTTTATGTTTAGTGGAAATATTTTTAATTTTTTTATTCTTTCCCCAACTTAATATTTCTCCTGGCTTTAAGTACAAATGATTACTAATACTCAGAATCACATTTTTCACTGGCTAGAACTTCATAAAATTACTAGTTTCACTCTCTTCTCCTGACCTCTGTTCCTGCATGCAAGCTCTCTCTCATTTTCCCCTCAAATTTTTTCTTCTACAGTTTTTTCTTTATTTATTTTACCCTATTCCACAGCCTAGTTTGTCCTTCCTTTTGTATGTTTTCCTCCCTTCCCTCTTCTTTCATTATTAACAGTTTATGCTTGACAATCCATCCAGAAGTGTACCAACACTTTTTTTTTAACACAACCTAAATTCAGTTAAATACCTTCTTGCCTTATATCCTTTATACCTACGCTGTTTACATCTTATCACACTCATTAATTAAATGAGAAAAGTAATCACAAAAGAAACACAATTTAGGTTGGTCAACATATCGTAATGTCCCTCTTTATGACTAAACACAAAAATAAAACTTGCCAAGCGTTTCAACATGTTTTTTTTTTTCACATTTCAAAACAGCTACCAGTCTCCACTCTCCATTCCAGAAGTTTCTCTCATCTTTAACTTTCATAGTATAATAATATAGTTTCATATAGACCCTGCATGCATTTCCTAATATTGTCTTCTGCCAGTAGTTCTGAACTGTAACATTTTTTAACATTTAAATTACTACTGCAAAACAAATAATTGTTCCATGGATAAACATCCTCCTTTTTGTTAAATGGTTCGAGAAAATTTGTCATCAGTTTCAAACAATAAGTCACAAAAAGCCTTTGTCTCACTAAGTATAAAAGACCAATTTTTTTTTAGCTTTAAAACCCAGAACAGTTACTCTCTTTTTTTTTTGTTCTTATTCTCACAGTTGGTCCTCTCTTCTTTTCAAAAACAGTTTTACTTACAGTTTGTCATTGCTCACGTCTCTTGCCTGCTGTCACTGTTGCTTAAGTTTTAGTTCCTGCATATCTGCTCACACAAAATCAGACAACTTTTTCTGTTACTGCTTTCCTCTTTCACTTTCTGTCACTGCTGCATAAATTTTAATTGCTGTATTCTCTGCTGCCATATCACCTGGTTTCTTTTCCACATAACTTTTTCAGAACTGCTGAGAATGGTAAACCTGTCAGCCCATCTTACCTCATGAAACAGCAGAACTGTCACCTGGATCATCCTGCTTGATTACTTTTAACAAATGATCTGCAAGCCCTCCTGAAGCCAGTTCTGTTATCTGCACCACTTCAATGGACTCACTTACTTCCTTCACCATAGAGACAGCTAACCACTGCTCATTATTAACATCCGCTATGTGGGAATCTTTATATACATTCTGAAACTCAATGTTAAAACAACTTTCTTCTCCAAATTATCACTTTCTACCTCCAAACTATCCATAGCTTTTCTCTCCTCCTCCATGCTGCTGCATCCTTTAGGCCTCTTCCTTGCTGTTGTAGGAGGCCTCCAGCACCAGTTAGCAGGTCCAGAGTAGAGAAGTTCCCTGATGTCCTGACCAAATCTCTCCTAGTAGTAGTATAACACAGGTAATAAAGGATAAATTAAAAAAATAAATAAAATAAAAAAAGTTTACCATTATAAAAGCCTGAACATTCCTCTCATGTCGTTATATACGAAATTCTGAGTACTGCAATCTGCATAATCACATATGTAGGACAATGCACTTACAAAGAAGGGTGCAAAAACACATCTTTTCTAAAAATATAACCACAACAGTTACAGTTCTTACATGGAAAGAAAACTTTCCTGGTTTACTTATTCAATAAATTAAAATGTTTACAGCACAATTGTCTCTTCAAATATGGCTCATTCTCAAAAGTAAGGCTAGCTATACCCCATAATCAGTCTGATGTCAAGATTTTCAGCTAAGATCTGCCAATTCTTTTTTTACTATATTGCTTACTGAACTGATATCTTTTGAGAAAGTTTTTTAAAGCATGTTATTTTAAGTGCATTATCTGTACTTTAAAAGTGATTTTTCAGCCAGATTTTGTTTGTTGGCAAGAAAAACAAGTGAAGATATAGATGGGTCAGCTTGGAAGGTCCTGAACAATACTTCCTCATCTGGGGAAGGGGGATCAGTGGGCCATGTGCCCCCCTGACTCATTTCCATAATCTCTCTAAAGATGGAGTCCTGGAGGCATCCTTCCTCTTCTTTGAGGTCTGTGTGTGGTGTAAGTGATTCTGTTGGGGAAATAATGTGCCTCCTTTTGTGCCAACACTTCCTGGAAACTTTGGGGGAGTAGTTGTCTAAGGAACCAGAGTGCGTCTCTGGGTCTTTGATGAATGGTAGGTACAAGGTGCTCAGAGATGGACTGTCCTTGGGGTTGGTGCCTGACAGTGAAGCTGAAAACAAGGGAACATTCCCTTCCTGTGTCTGTGGTTGGGCAATGATCTTCTAAAAATTTCAGATGCCAATGCAGACCCCTGACAGCATTGAAGAAGCACCATCCAGAACTGTCTTTAGTCTCCAAGGAGAAAGACGCAGAAAGAACCAAATAGCACATCCCTGAAGCCACTGTGCCAGTTGGCTCTGTGAATGATGTGTTGAGCACAGAGGACCCTAACACTGCTAATGGACCAGAACAACACAGAACTGAGGCTTCAATCTTGATCTTTTATCACAGAGACAAAGTCGGCTCCAAAGACTTTAGATTCAAGTGAGTCAGATGAATGGATGATGTTGATAGGTGGATTTCCACTGACACAGGATGATCTGGCATTGGTGTTGGCTCCAAAACTCCTGGCACTGAGATAGGTGCTGGGAAAGGAGTGAAGCAGATGGGGACTTACCCTATCTGGCCTAGATATAGAGGTGGATGGGACACATGTCAATCTGAGCCTTCACAAATGCTCTCATCATTCAATCCCAATCTATGCCGACTACACTACTGGCAGACATAGGAGAAGAGAATGAGGGAGGTCTTCAGATTAGAAACCTGCAGCTTGTAGAATTGTATTTTCTTGAGACTTATCAGGAATAACAATATAATCTCAGTGAAGGTCTTAAAAATGGCTGATCAAATTTTCTTGGAGAAACAATAGGTGTACCAGTGAGGGCTTGACCATCTTTGAAGCCAGGAGAAGAGAAAGATTGCTCCAGATGTCTCTTTCTCTTCTCCTTCTCTTTAGCTCTGTCTTTTTCTTTTGATTTTTTCCTTCTAATTTCCTGATCCTCTGTTGTTTCTTGTCTGGGATTTTGCCCAGTGAAACAAGGAATCTTAAGCCATGTCTCCTGCTATGACAGAGAGAAGGTCTTTCAAAATGAACTCCTTCCTTTGGTCTATACGAGACCTGGGTCCGAACAATTTACAGGTATATCACATTAGGCTTGAAGGTATTATACCATCATTACAAATGTTTTATTAAGTATGTAGAAGAACATAAAAGTATCCCAAAATGGAAAAGAAGGAATTAATGTTTACTTGTTTTTCCTATGGTGAAAAATTATCAGAAACTGTAGGCTTGGGTAGGCCTCTATTGAAAAGGGGGGACATAAGTAAAAATGGTAGAACTCAAAAGGCTAGTTGACAAACATGTAAAACGTATAGCAGATAAGAATTATAAAAAGCTTTTTTAGTTCAATGAATACATTTTACTTATCTTTTTTTTTAATCACAGTATGATGAGCACTGGGGGATTATGTCTGGTATGGATGGTAGCAGATGAGATCAGAGGGACAGGAGATATACACTGCATCATGGGAGAAAGAAGGAGCTAGAGCGCTGGAGAAGCTTTTTCTTTGAAATGTTGGTTGTCTTGGAGCCACTACAAGGGCAGATAACTGCCACAAAATAACCCAACAGATGAAAATGATATATTACAGGATCAGCAGCAGCATTTTGAGAAGTGGTCGCTGTAACATTAAGTCAAAATATTTGTGTAATTTCTTACAGATACTATTTCCTCCTTACATGAAATTCCAAAGTAGCGTTTTCCTTTCTCTAAAGGCACCAAAGCAGGTGTAATACAAGAAATAACTAGATATGAGTCTGTGTGTACCTCCATCATACAACCCATATTAGTGCACAATCTTTTAGCCTTTTGAAGCAGACTTTCCTGAAAGGGCAAGTAGATGCTTTAGACAAACAGCTAATATATGTTTTACCAAATGCACGCAGAGCCAGACCATGGTCAAATGGGGACCTGGGCTCCAGAGTAACAGACTGGGCCAGAGCAGACCTTCCTGCAGCAATCCCCTCCCCAGGCATTCCAGTGTTTCATTACTTGGCTATTTCTCCCCAGTTAGCATAAACACTGCTCAAACCTACCAGTGTGCATAATGTTTTCTTATTTACTTCTACAAAGATTACAGATATTGAAATAAAATAGTGCAGACACTGACAGCCATTTGCTAAACAAACAATACAGTCTCAGAATGAAAACATACTCAGTAAACTTCTCTGCCATTGAAACTGCATTAAAACCCACATTCAAAGAAAATGCATCTAGCCCATGGAGAATTAAGTTTACCTTTGGGCTGTTCCAAACAACAGGCACCTTGCAGACATTTTTAGGGCCATGCATATATGTGTGTGTTCTTTGATTCACCCTCCTGATTGAATAAATTATATTCCTTGTATAATGTAGCAGCACTTGTTACAGTGTGTTTTAAATTTGTAGTTTTGAACATTTTTCCATTAAGCAATGAAGCAAAATGCATGGCCCAATAATGACTGCCCATTTCAGGACATTTTAACCATAAAAGGCCACTTAAACTTCTGTCATTTCAATCCACCAGTATCAGTCAATAAGCACAATTTCTGCAGAAGTAAGTCATGCAAATAATTCCAAATTAAATATATCTGTAACTAATGAAGAGGTTGCTACTGGCAAACAACTTTGCATTTCAGTGTTTCATCTACAAATTCAGTATCTGCTGCCCTTGAATAATTAATTGTCCATGTTACATAAAAAAAAAAAGTTGGTAATATTGCAGTAGGGAATGACTGACAAACCAACAAGTTTATAGTTACTAGGCATTTCATACAAAGGAGGACACACTCAGGAGTGCAGAACCCCCCACCCTTTAAAATGCACTAAATAATCCACAATCAAATGGGCACTGCAATATCAGCACTCCATACACATGGTGTGGCACTAAAATCCACAGTCTTCTGCACCAAAGCCAGTTATGCTACTAACACTGCTTTCAAATGCTATAGCACAAAAGTAACTGCCATTTGCTAAACAAAACCTTTAGTTGCACATTAAAAACAGACTTAGAATGAGCAACAGTAAACCTCTCTTCTCTTGAAACTTACAATTCCATGAAGATGCACTGAAACTCACAATTCCTTGAAAGTGTACTGAAACTATTAATTAACTCTCAACCTATTAGTAGAAGAAATCTGGACAAAGCCTAAAATAATGGGGGGGGGGGGTCAAAGGCCCCAAAACAGGCACATATTATAAATATTGTTCTTATAGATTTAGAAGGTTGCTAGAATAAAACGGCATTTGTCTTAGCATACATTTTCTGAAGGAAATGAAGTCTGAAACTCAAATGCATGACATTATTTAGTTATTTAAATCCTCAGGGATTTGCCAGAAAACCACACATTTTATGATGAAGAGGCCGAACATGAGGCAAAAATCAATACCTCCAAAGACCTGATTATGCCCTCTGTAAAAATACAAACAAAAATACACATTTTGCTTATGAATTTTAGTATCTTCCACAATGTTTGGCATCAGGCCCCAAGTCAGACACAGTCTTTTGGGGATATTTTTATTTTTTCTAGTTATTCACCTCACTTTTGAAGCTGACTGTTTTATACTAAAAGATTCTCTAGTCAATGTTCTTCAAGTTGAATAATTTTAACCTGTGTTTACATTTTAAGTCTGCTCTCAATGTTTTCTCCCTCCTAAAAATGTATTTTCCAATTGCTCCATTTTACTATTTATCACTGTTCATTATAAATGTGTGTGTGTGTGTGTGTGTGTGTGTGTGTGTGTGTGTGTGTGTGTGTGTGTGTGCGTGTGCGTGTGTGTGTGTGCGTGCGTGTGTGTGTGTGTGTGTGTGTGTGTAGTTTCAGAAAGGATAGAATGTCTGCTTATGCATTATGCAGCCAGTTCTGTCTGTATTGACTTAGGGCCAGGTCACAGTTGAAAAGGGTCCATGCACCAGCCTACCTAACTGCTTATGAAATAAGATTCACCTACTGAAAATCACATTTACTGACAGATTTCTCTATAATTAAAGAACATAAATTCTGTAGGAAGTTGCTTGTTGAAAAAAGAAAACAGATCATAAAAGCGACATTTGTAACAATCTTTCTTCAGAATGGGAGATGTGCAACACTCAAACCGGTGAGAAGAACTAAAAATAATGTACACTAATGTAGGATACAGCCATTAGCTGAGCTGTTTCTATACATTCCAGGTTACGACTTGTACGTGTGTGACTTCATAGATGGCTTCACACAGATCAACTGCTTAATTTCAGATCCCTAGTGTGAAAGCGGACATTGAGAAATAAGACCGTGAAATTATCAATTCAGTTAAAATTCATTTACTGACTAGTTAAGTGCACTGCCTGCATGCTAGTAAATAAGAAATTTAAAGAAACTGAAAGAAAATCAGCCAGAAAAAGTGAAAGTGCTGGTTTGGTAGAATCCTGCAAAATGCAGTTCAAGCTTCAGCTTTGGAACAGCAGCTTCAGTCTCACACCTGCCTCATAACACTCCCTGATTGCTTGGATAAACCTGGCTCTCTTCTGCTTGGTGTACAGAGAATAATCATCTTCCACAAACACAATTCTGTCTTCAATTTTTAATATTTTCCTTTCTTTCACAGTTTTGTTAGGATCAGCTCTTTCTGTTGGTATGACTGCTTCGTTACTAATATAGGTGTCTGCTGCTTTGTCATGGGCAGGTTTGGCACCAACACTCAACATGCCCTTTAAATTAACAATCCTGCTGTGGAATAATAGTCCAACAACTTATTTGCGCTTCCATAAAATTAATACAGTCTGTTCCTTCCAATTTCTCTGGTAAAGCATAACATCTTGGGAGTTTCTCTGCTCCCTCTGTCTTCTACCTCTATCATGTTTTGAAACGGCTCTTTCTGAGAAGCCTTGTACTCAGACAACCTTTTCTTATTTTCATCCTCCGATTTTTGCAGTTTTATCAGTTCATCTGAAGAGCTGCTTAAAGCTTCTTCTACTTTTCCAGAATTTATTTGAGTTGATATATTCCTTCAGTGTTTCATTTATTTGAATCCCTTCGGAGTACATTTAATTTATTTTGTTCCTTTAAATTACTGGAAGCCATCTCTTCTAATAAATATACAAAACAACGTTTTGCTAATCCTGACTGATTGTTTTCCTGCAGGGCTCAATTTGATCCCACTGCACTTTGCCTCCCTATATTGTTTCATTTCACTCTCCACCCTACATTCCCACCCATCCCTGGCATCACTTCCTTTATATTCAGCCTATCCCTCCCTATCTAAATTCCAACCTATTACAAAACTCTTTACTCCTGCTATCTGCAGCAACGTAACCATCTCACAAATAACCACTCAAAGGCTCTCACCCATCCTAATCACAGAAATGTACATGTTCCCCATCTGCTCTTCGTACTATTACATGCATCTAATGCAATTATTAATGAGTGTCCTTTATATTCTGCTCATTTTACCTCTTACTGACATTAATCATTAGTACTCATCCATTTCCCTTCTCATTATTACATAATTAGAATTGAGTAATAAGACAAATCTTCTCCACTTTTCTTCATTAACTCCCATTCTACCCCCCACTTCATACTACACCTCATTTTTTCCTAGTCTTTACAGCCATCAGAATTTCAAATGTTTCTCCAAGCATCAAGTTTTGTTTCTGCTGCTACTTAGTCAATTAAACAAACTATCTCTGCATACCTTCACCACTATGCAGCTCTCCTACTGCAGTTTACTCAGCTCAGTATGAAACTATCTATACCAATATATCTCACTATCTTGTTATCTTCCTGGCTTACATCTTTATTTTAAGCACAAAATATTTCACATTGTAACCACTCTACTCAAAAATAAAATCCATACAGTTCCCCTCTACATCAATACAGTACTTCTTAAAAATCCTACAATGTGGTACTGTCCACCCAAACCTAGGCCTCAAAAACTCACTAATTAATCTAAATAGTAAATAAACACCCATACAACATTGTGACTTAACTGTTTTTCAACTACCATCTCAAACTATACCGCTTCCCAGCTGTAGGTGTCTTATCATTAAACAAACACCGATCCATATTAATAAAACAAGTACATCAAACCCCTCACCCCATAACTGTCCCACTTGTCTTCCAAAAATTGAATATTACCACTAACAACCTCTGTAGCATTTGCAACACAGTTACATAACTACATGTCCAGATATCACAGTATAACACTCATATTCTTGCCATCACAGAAACCTGGCTTAGCCTATCATTAAAGATTTGGAACTACCCCTTCCAGGCTACTGTATTATCAGTACTGATAGGCCTCAAAAGAAAGCAGGACAGGTAGCCTTAAAATGATCTAAGTTCACACAATTTTTCTCCCTAAGCACACAACATCCCAAAATTCTAAAATGACGAAATCCTAGTATCATGGCTAAAGCTGAACAATAAAAAACAACATCTATGCTTTGTTACAGTCTATATCCCACCTTCAGAAAAAAATATTCTCCTGGTCAACTAATAATATATCTAATGAAAAAAAAATCTTACTAGGAGATGTAAATATTTACTGGCACAACCTTATGTTAGACTTTTCCTTGGCTAGTACAAACTGTTATGGTTATACACAACATATCAAAGCACACACTAATACCATGAGTAAAGGTGCAATTCTAGACTGGATACTGGTCTTTGACCCTAGTAAATTTACAACCTCTGCAACCTAACCAAACTAACTTAGCAACCACCTTCCACAGCCTATACCTATAGAAATATCACCAACCTAACACAACCCAAAACCTTTCTAAATTCAATAGCCATTCATGAATACACTGAAAGTCCTAAATTTCTACTTGACGAGGCAGTCAATACGTTTAATACCCTTTTCTTCAATGGCCATGCCTCACTGCACAAAAAAAGAGTAAAAATTAACCATGTATCATGGCTCACTACCCAGACAAAAACTACAACGTCTAACAGAGACAAAGCTTGGCATGAATGGCTTAAACTTAAAACTTCCAACAACTTGCAACTTTATAGAGAATTGTGCAATCTCAGTAAGAAATAAGTTAACCTACATAAAACAAAAACATTATAGCCATCTACAATTTCAATACAAAAATAACTACAAAATTCTGGACATCAATACATAACGCATTACACTTGGGCCCAAACAAGGAACCCAACCCTTATCATAAAAGCTCTCCACTAGAAATTGTAACCTCATTCAATATCTACTTCAAAGAAAGCATTACCCCCACAATAACATCCAGTCCTACTAATTCAGTGAACAGGTTAGACCAAAAAAGAAGTTGCATACTTACCATAGTGTTCCATCTGTGTTGTCCATTATCATTCTTCCTCAGCCACTGGGTTCTGATCTGAGCCACGGCCGTTACTAGAGCTCGTGGCCAACTGAAACTCTAAAGCTCCTCCTGACCCATAACACAAAACCCCCTAATATACCTCAGATCTTCTTTGCTAGATGACATAAGTATAGAATAATGTTCCTAACAAGGAAACAAATATCTGGAGCTCCATACAAGAGGCTATGGTGTCTTTATAACATCTTATTTTTCCATAAGTCCATGATGACAAAGTTTGTGGGTTGGTGGGTGGGGAGTTTAGGAAGAAGGAAAATGAAAAACACAGATGGAAAGTTATGGTAAGTACATAACTTCTTCATTTGATGTTGTCAATTTTCATTAATTCCTCAATCATTGGGACAGAGTTCCAGCTACCTGAAATCATGGGTGAAATCTAAGGAGGATGTTTCTGAGCATGGTTGAACCAAAGGCTGCTCCTCCCCCTACAGACCAGATCCAATTTGTAATGAGTAATAAAAATATGAGGAATAGCCCAAGTAGCAGCTGCGCAAATGTTATCCACGGAATGACTGGATAAAAATACTGACGAGGTTGCCAGAACTCTAGTAAAGTGGGCTCTTAAAGTTTTGATAATAAAATGCCCAATTTATTATAGATAAAGGATATGCAGTCAATAATCCATCTTGCCAATGTTACCTTTATAACAGATTTGCCTAGTTTGTTGTCTGCAATGGATAGAAATAACTTATCAGACTTTCTATTTATTTTGCTCTGTGCAAGAAGAAACACAATTGTCTATGCAAGTGTAACATATATTCACCTTTGTTTTCAAATTCTGGAAAGAAAACAGGCAAGTTAATGCACTGATTGATACTGAATTCTCACACCACCCTAGGAAGGAAGGGGTTAGGTTCTTATTGCCACCGTATCCTTATAGAAAAGAAAGTAAGGAGGTTTACAGGCTAATGCTTGAAGTTCTGAAATTCTTCTGGCAGTGGTAATAGCCACTAGAAATAGCATTATCCAGATCAGAAATTTAAGATCACATTCTTCTGCTGGTTCAAAGGGGTAGTGGATTAAGGCCTGCAGTAGAAGATTCAAATCCCATGGCGAAGAAGGATCCTTCATAAGGTTGGGTAAGTAAAACAGTACCTCTTAGAAAGGGCTTGCATATCTTAGTAGAGGCTACGGAAGAATTGTCAACTCCTACATAAAAATTAAATATTGCTGCTAATTGAATTTTAAGCTAACTCCTTTATTGAAAATTTCTCCCAAAAATTCTAGGACACTGTGCAGAGGCTGAAAAAAGACTGATATGTTTTCGGAGCCAAACAAATCTTCATTTACTTGTGTAAATTTTCCTAGTAGAAGCTTTGTGGCAAGACTAAAATATATGATGTGCAGGAGTGGACAGTAATGGTTGTCTGGCTATTAAAAGAAGTGTAGAAACCATTCTGTTAGCCTGAGGTTTGAGATATTCAGATGGTTCATACCTGTCAGGTGAAAACAGGAGGTCTGGAATTGGATCCAGAGTCCAAGATGGGTAAAGAAGATGAGGCCAAAGGAAGGGAAACCAAACTTGTTGAGGCCAATAAGGTGCAATGAGGATGACTTTGCTCTTTGACCTTGCTTCTTTCAGTAGAAACCTGGGAAATCAAGGGAGTTGGTGGATAAGTATAAATACAAGAGGGTCACTTGTGGAGCACAGCATCCCTCGGTGATTCCCCCAGTGGAGGGGGGGGGGTAGGTTAAAAAAAAAGCTGCACTTGCTGTTGAAGGAGAAGCAAACAGATTGCAGCAAGGCTGGCCCCAATGATGAGAAATCGCTTCTGTCATTTTCATGTTGAAAGACCACTCGTGAGGTAGTAGAATGGACCTGCTCAATTTGTCTGCTATCACATTGGACTTCCCAGGAATGTGCACTGCTCTCAGAAAGTGGTTGGCTAAGGTCAGTCATTGTCCCACTCTGAGCTTTTTTCACCACAAGGGGTAAAGATCTGGTTCTTCCTTGTTTGTTGATGTACCAGACTGACATATCATATTATCTGCTTGAACTGCAACTGTCCCCAGAGGTAGAACATCCCGAAAAGCTTGCAATGCTAAAAGCACTGCTCTCAACTCCATGACATTTATAACAACTTGGCTTCTTCGAGGGACCAAGAGCCTTGGACTGTTTTTCTCAGGAAGTGCCCCCCCCCCCCCAAATCTGGGATGTGTCCATGGTCACCATGGCCTTGGGTTGAGGGAGAATGAACGGACATCCTTGTAGAACCTGATCTGAACTTATCCACCACCAAAGGTATTTTTTGCATGCTTATGTAATCCTTATATGAACTGACATTTGCTGATAAAGAATTAACCACTGGGATGCTAGCATACACTGAAGAATTCTCAAAGAAGTCTTGCCAGCGGGACTAGAATTATGGCAACTGACACTGATCCCAAGGCTTGAAGAATCAATTGGGCTGAAATTGTAGTGCTATGAACAATTTTCATGACCTGGAATCTTAGTGCCTGAACTCTGGCTAGGGGAAGTGAAGCTGTTGTAGATACTGCACTGAAAATTGCCCCTATGAAAGTCAGTCTTTGAGATGGCTACAATTGAGATTTGTTGTAATTTACTGTAATTCCTAGAAGGGAGCAAGTTTGGAGTACCTGGTTTCTCCCTATTAAGAGTAGATGCCTGGTTGGGGTGGTAATGAGCCAGTTGTCCATACGGAAACACTTGGAATCCCTGTAGTCTCAAGTGAGCTGCCACCACTGTCATGCATTTGGTGAGCACCCTGGAGACTGTGGTGAGAAAAAGGGCAGGGCTCTGAACTGGTAATAACTGGCTCCCATCCCAAAGTGTAAGATCCTTCTGGACCTCCTCTTCATTTTTATGTGATAGTATGCATCTTGAAGGTTTACCGAGAACATCTAATCGTCCTTGCCTAGAAACGGCAGAATGGACTGAACCATGACCATGTTAAACTAAGTATTGAACTGACTTGTTCATTTGCTGAGATCTAGAACTGGTTTCCAGTCCCCTGTTTTCTTTGGCACTAAAAAGAATCTTGAGTAAGTTCTGTATTCTTTCTGGTCTGGTGGGATCCTTGGATGACTCTTTTTCTAGTTCCTTTTGTATTTCTAGTGCTTCTGCTTTCCTCTGATTGGGTGGAACATTGTGAAACTTTTGTCAGAATGGGGGTGGAAGAGAAGAGAGAATTACATAACCTCTGGAAATAATCCTCTGCACCCATGCACCTTTTGTTATATGTAGACAGCCTCTCTGGTGTAGGGATAAATGACCCGACAGCCTCCAGAGGGGGACAACTGGGCTTCCTTTCAGGAGCACAGTTAGGTCCTATCAGAGCACATGTCTCTAGACTCTTGGTTTTGTGGCCCACCTCTGCAGTGTGGGTGGCATCTTCTATTAGAGTTTCCCTCTCTGCCTCTGGGGTAACATCCCCATGTGAACCTTGGAAAGGACCCTGAGATTTTTTTGAACCACATTTCCATCCTCCCTATTGGTTCCTAGAGAATGTCCTTTCAGGGGCTGAAAAATGTACTCCTACAGCAGGCAGAGATAGACTTTCCATCTTTTTCACATCTGGAGTGTGTGTCCTTCACTTCGGGGCCAAATAAGGAAGATCCATCAAAGGGAGCATTGATGACTAAAGACTTGAAAGGCTCCACAAAATCACCCAAGAGCATCTAGACATGCCTCCTTATTGAGATGCCTGAACCTGCTGCCCTTGAGGTACCCTCAGCTACATGAGAGATAGGCCTCATGGATGAATGTGAAATTGACTGAAGGGTTGCCAACTGTGAGGCTAACAAAGCTCGAGTCTTGGCAGTAGTGGTCCTTGAAAAAGTATTTGACAGTTCTTTTATCAAATCTCTTTGCAAGCTAGTAAAATGTGCCAAATAGTTCAACGACCCAAGAACAAAAGTTGCTGAAGTGTAGACACACTTCCTAAATCTGTCTAAAGCCACAGACTCTCTGTTAAGGGGATGGACAGTGGGACTTTGTTCTGCATGTTCCTTCTTCATGGTCGGTGCCACGACTATGTCCTCTACTTGTACTCACTTGTTCCAGAACTCCCTTCCCATTGATGGTGCCAGAATTTTGTCTGGTCTCCTGGGGATAGGTTCAACTGCTTCAGGTTCCTCCTATGCCCGCTGAGAGATCAAATCAATGAGCTCATCAGCAGGTGAAGTTAATCAGGAGGTAGATAGACCAGATCCAAATGCCTCCAGGAACACTGATTCCGCCGGAGTAGGATTGTGAGAGGACCAACCACCCTATTGTTTGAGGACCTCTAGAATATCTCCAAATGAGATGTCTTTAGGTGGTGATCTAGGGGATCCCTCCCCTTCACTTAGATCAATGTCTTCTGTGAAAGATTCCTTTGGGGAATCTTAGTGCCTTCTTTTACACTTTCTCTCCCAGATTACTTCCTCTGTGGGATGTTCTGGGGGAAGTGCCATATGAAACGGTAACACCCTGCTTGGTAGCCTGGAGAGGTTGGAGTGACTGTCCCTCTGAGTTGAATGTCGAGGTTCAAGGCACATAGATACATGAGATGTTGAAGGAAGATCCAAGGGGCGAGAGACCTTCTGTCTTGTTGAAGCAGAGAACACTCTCTCCACTACCTCAAAGGCAGACCATCCAGGGGAGAAGGCAGCCAATGGAGCAGAGAAGCCATGTTTCTGCTCCATCGGCTCCATCTGCCCCAAAGGCAACCCAACAGAGGCAGAGGTGGAGCCGAGCCTCCAAGGGGCAGAGATGGCTACGAAAACTTTTGAGCTGACTCCAACACTTCGGATGTGACAGGGATGCTATGGCTCAGAGAGCCACTTGGCTCTAAACTAGTCAGAGCCTGAGTGCTCAGAGAAACCCTCAGATCCAAGGAAAGAATATTCTCGGATCTGATGCAGACATTCTTGGCAAGTTCAGATCCAAGGACTCTGAAACAAAGTGTCCATTCGGAAAAGTAGCCAATACTGGAGAGAAACAGCTGGCCAACACTTTCTGATCTGAAAGGGTAGGAGCCAGGAGAACCCCTATCTGCATCTGCGCTGAAAGAAATTTTCTCATAATTCTATCCATGTTGGCTTCAGTGAAATTTCTGGAAGATGAAGCAATTGGTAGTGATTTGCAACGTCATCTCTCTCAGAAGTTAGAAGGGACCCTAGATGGCAATGGGCCTAAGGAGGGACTGTATTGAGTCAGAGAGTGATTTAGGATCTGATGTACTCTGATCCGGGATCCTGTCAAAGTCTTCAAAAAGAAGGCTTCAGATCCGACCTTAATTTTTCTTGTGGTGACTCTGTTGAGGATGGAGTCAAAGATCCTGACTTCTTTGGAGACTTTTTTGTAGCCTTCTTTGAAGTGATTTTTAGGGGGATGAACCTCAGATATGGCTTTTGATAAGGTAGTAGGCAGGCATCTCATTAGAATCAACTTAATTTTTACAGTCTGCTATTGCTCAGGGATTAAACCTCTTGCAAATACTGCATTCTACATTAAGATGTTCTGAGCCTAAACAATAGGCACAAAGATCCTGACTGTCTAAACAAGGTAGCTTATAGCCACACTTCCTACACTTCTCGAAGCCTTTTTTAGAAAAACAAAGATAGCAAGAAGTTTTGTTTTAGAAAGGTTAAGAAAAAATGAAAAAATACAAAAAAGTATACTCCAATGGTATTAGAAAATTACACTAAGTGTACAAAGGGATAAAAGGAAGAAAAAGTTGTTTAAATAAAACGTATTTTTATATTCGGTTGAGAGCAAAGCTGAACATGTCCATTCACAAAAGTGGCAAACAAGATCTGAGGTATTTCAGGGGTTGGTACATTATGGGTAGGGAGGCTTGAGAGCTTCAGTTAGCCGTGAGCTATAGTAATGGCAGAGTTGTATCTGATGTTCAGATCTGAACCCAATGGCTGAGGAATGAATGAAAATTGACATCATCAGAACAAACATTCTCCATACACCATACACACTACTAATTCCTTTATCCCCCTCCCAGCAGACCCACATGAACCCAATTCACCCGCTATATTAATTGCTAGCAACTTCCACTTACGATTTGTCCCAAATCAATGATAAAAAAAAAATCCCTTCAACTTAAACCTTGTTACATGGCAGCTGACAACCTCCCACATGAATACTTAAAGATAGTTGCTGATGCCATGGTGTACCTAGTCTTGATCCTTATCAACAAATCAATAGCTGAATACTATTGTACCTACACTAAGGAATAAATCTTATATTATTTATTTTCATAAACGTGACATTTCAGATGACGTCTCTAACTTTCAGCCCAAGGCAATATCACCTCTCTCAAAAAGTCTTTAAAGATGTATACATAAGCAATTCTTTCAATATCTTTTACAAGAATAACTCAACATCCATCCAACATGGCTTCTGCCCAACACACAGTATAACTACTGCCCTCCTATCATTTAATGACACCATAAACAAATACAAGGAATTGGGTAAACATGTTTCCTCCATATTCCTTGACTCATTGACCTGTCAAAAAGCCTTTGATGCAGTTTCACATCTTAACCTCTTGCATAAACTGTCTCAATTTGGATTATCACCTTCTTCATTACTGTGGTCCAACAGCTACTTAACGGACAGGTTCCGGTCTGTAAAATGGCAGAATACTATCCCATACCTGCAAGTCTCCCCTGGTGTATCCCAAGGCTCTATTCTTTATCAATGATCCAGACACCAAATGTCTAGCCTCTCTTAAACAATATTTTGATTATTACATGCTTATTTGGCATCTAATAACCTGCCTCATCTCCTCCATATCACACAAGAAGCTTTTTTCCTCAGTTGAGAAATGGCTCCATAATGCCCAACTTCTACTCAACCCTAAAAAAAACAAAGTTACTGCTATTTTCCTCAAACCACACATGCCTGATAAAGCAAATTTCAAAACTGCTTCACTAAACAAAACTAAAACTGAAGTAGTCTCATACAAAATTTCTTGGAGTGATTATAGATAACCTTACATTTGACCGGCATGTTCAAAATAACATGAAAGACTCACAAAAAATAAGAAATGCTTAAAACTTCTTTAGTAACACCACTAAAACCACTCTTGCCACAATCTATCCTCTCCCATCTCTTATACGGTGCACCAATCCTAACCAACCTTCAAGCTACAACAAACAGTACTGCAACCACCTCTGTATTGTCCATAAGGCTTTGAATAGGCTCAAACTGCCTCACCACTTAGATTACATACAGCTCATCTCCATACACAATATTATTCACAAAGCCAATGACTGCCCTGCTTTTAGTCCTATTCTCCATTCCTATCACCCTAACAGACTACATCAGTCTAATTAACATCTTCTTAGCATATATGAACTCCACAAATTCTCTGGCCAAAGTTTCTACTCTTACTCTGTTGCTAACAATGGAATTCTATCCCTTTGCAAATTACATCTACCTAAAACCTCTCCAACTTCAAACAACTACCAGACGACTACCCAAATAAGACAAGTCTTTGGTCCTGTACTACACTAGGCTTAACTAGTCTTTCCCTCCCTTCCATCCCCAGCATACTTTGACTATGTTTAAAGAGAAGGAGTTAGTAAAAATCTATTCTTTAGACAAAGAACAAATATATTTTGCCTAGGCTACATTATAGAGTCATCTTTGTTCTGAAGAGTGTACCCAGTGTGTTTAATATTATCTCTACAAACTGCAACTTGTGAATACTTAATCTATTGACAATACTCTTTTTCACCTTGTTAAATCTGTCCAAATACTTGCACTATGTATTTACAGGTTTACAGTGTATGAATCAAAGCTGAATTTGTTATTCTTCTGTATTAGGCTTTGTAATAACTTCATTTAACTGTAACCATGTTATGTCAATGTGGAGGTTTTTCTCCCCGGGTGTCTACTAAAAATGGAATATAGGTTCATAGGAGGATATTAGACTACTGACCAGAAGGTCATTTTAAGTCTAGCCTACTACACCCATTATATTTCAAGAGAAAAAGCCTAGTCGATGCCTAAGATTATTATTAGTAATGACTGCCCATGTCCATGAGGGATAATTCCTGGCAAGAATTTATGGTTTCCCATCCAGGGTGCTTTTGAACAGAATCATAGGGGTGCTCTGCTTAATATGAATTTATAGCCTATTCCAGAGAAGTGGCAAACTTTGTCAGATGAATTTGTCTTTCCAGCATGCCCTATTTAAATCTCGGGCCAGATTTAGGTCACTGGAGGGGGTAATTCTAGACCTATGTAAACTTGCGGATGTGCAGCAACTTCATCAGGTTCAGGTCAGAGACTGCTCTGTAAGCCAGTCACATGTCTCCACTATGGATCTGTGGGAGGAGACTAAACAAAAGATAATAAAGAAAATGTAAACAAATGTTAAATAAAAAAATAAATAAACCAACTTAACTGTGTAGCTGTAAAATATCCCTTCAAATCAGGTCATCCTAACCCACCTTGTTCTATTGCAAGGATAAACTTATCTTACTTAACTCTTGTCCTTCAACTCTATTAATTATTGCCCACAACTTATCATCTGGATGATAAAAATATGCCTGACTAGTATATAAAAGTAAGTGACTAAAACATTTTCTCTGCTTGTATGTTACTATTCTTATCCATAAACAAGAGCTTCCAGTTACTCAGTTTTTGTATTATCTTTTGTTTAGTCTCTTCATACATATCCTTAGCTGTGATAACAGAAGCCTTTTTACTCCATACTCAACTGCTTCATTTTATCATATCCTCAAAAATATGGTTATTGATGAATCAATTTGTGTGTGGGTGCATAATTTACAGCTACAGTCTGTTTTATCTTCATCAATTTTATAAATTGAAAATACTTGAAATTGTCTCAAAATGTTCTACAACACTGAGATGTCCTTTTCTAGATTTATCATGTACAAAATAATATCATCTGTAAATAAAGCCAACTTTTCCTGATTACCACACCAATTACATCCTTAAATTTGTAAATCTCTTATTTTCTTTGCCACCTCTGTTCAAACACAACTTATCAGACAGGAACTCTCCTACTTTAAACTTGCTTCCAATCCTTCATATATTACCTAATTAATCATATTATTGTATCAGATAATGCAAATTCTTTCACTGCCCTACTCACAGCATACTCTGTGAAATGCTTTCTCTGCAGCAAGACTCACTAACAGCAGCAGTATTTTCTTACATACTGCTTTCCTCTGGATCATCACTCTTCTATTAATGTTATCAAATGTTTCCCTCCCTTCCAAAAAAACACAATGATCCATGTATATCAATTTTGGCAACACCTTTGCCATTCTTTTGGCTAGCGGAGACATACTCACTTATCAGTTTAAAATTAAACGGGTCTATATGAACCTGGGTTTGATGGGTCTTCACTGTCTTTGGGCAATACAGCCACCACGGTTTTCTTCCAAGATGTTGGCTCTTCCCCTACTTTTAATGTACTGTTAAACACAATCTTCCAGGTCTTTATTACTTTCTTCCCTCCAAACTTCCAAAGGAACACCATCTGTTTCTGGAGGCTTTCCTGCAGATTGACTATACATCACCATTTTTATCTCAGCTGCTCTTATGTTAAATATTAGTTCTTGAGCTCCATCTGCCTCAAACTTTGGCAAAATTAAGTCTTCTATAAATAGTTCCATGTGTGCTCTTTCTTGACTTCCACATTCCTCTGCTTTATACAAATGTTCATAACATGTCTGAAATATCTCTAATGCCTCTACATGTTCTCTGGTTATTTTTCCTGTTATAAGCTTCCTAAGTTTGGTGACATCACGTTCTGACTTCTGCTGCCTAAGTCATTGTGCTAAAAGTTTATGCTCTAGAGTTTTTTAAAAATAGCTGCTTAACAGCAATCTTTCTAAACTCTTGCATATTATCCAAATGCTCTCCTATTTTCTCTTTAGCACTCTGCAGTTGTGCCTCTTCTTGTTCTGTATGATTCACCTTTTTCTACAACACTTGAATCTTTGCCAGCCACTCAAAATAATTCTTACAGGTTCATAGGTGTTTACTAGGCTAACGACCACAAGGGCCTTTTTAAGCCTAGCCAAGCATCCCAAACCTCTGACAAATTCTGATACCCTTGAGAAGTGTAAGCATGGGCCTGGGAAATTAACCATTTACAGGTTACCTGTCTCCATTAGACATGGGTGTCAAACTATCTGCCTAATATTAACCTCTTAACCACATCTTTCTCTTTTACTTCAAACCCATTTTCCTTTTATCCAGGTCACTAGTCATCACTTATGATGAAATGTATAACTCTAATAACTATCTAATAATTCCCACTACCCATTTCCTAAATTCTTCTCTTTTTAAAAAGTATGTCGGAAAGTGCCCTTGCTGATTTTTACTTTATTACCCTGCATTTTTATCACAGTTTTTATTAGTGCATGATCTGAAATAGTTATCAGATGGGTGTCAAAGATTTCTATCAAATGCACAAGTTTCTGTGAAATATAATTTATATTCAGTGTACCCCAGCTATTGTAGCTTGTGGAATTCTGTCTGACTTCTTACTACTGAATTCACATCTTCCATACCTAAAATTTTCATACATTTCTTGAGAAATCTGGCCTCTTTTGTTATATTT